>NC_092735.1:19177481-19396431 GCF_047496885.1 Scyliorhinus torazame | reverse complement strand
ACCTTGCCTCTCCAAGTGGAAATAGATTCTCACCTTCAGAATTTCTCCAATAATTTCCCTACCACTGACATAAGATAAGAACCAGGAGTAGGCCATCTGGCCCTTCGAGCCTGCTCCACCATTCAATGAGATCATGGCTGATCTTTTGTGGACTCAGCTACACTTTTCTGCCCAAACACCAGAACTCTTTATTACTATATTCTTCAAATAACTATCTATCTTTATCTTGAAAACATTTAATGAAGGAGCCTCAACTGCTTCACTGGACAAGGAATTCCATAGATTCACAACCCTTTGGGTGAAGAAATTCCTCCTAAACTCAGTCCTAAATCTACTTTCCCATATTTTGAGGCTGTGCCCCCTAGCTTTCACCCGCCAGTGGAAACAACCTCCCCGCATCTATCCTATCTATTCCCTTCATAATTTTATATGTTTCTATAAGATTCCCCCCCCCGGATCCTTCTATATTCCAACGAGTACGTTCTCAGTCTACTCGACCTCTCCTCGTAATCCAACCCTCTCAGCTCTGGGATTAACCTAGTGAATCTCCTCTGCACACCCTCCAGCGCCAGTATATCCCTGCGACTCGAGACTCACAGGTCTGTAGTTCCCTGGCTTATCTCTGCAACCCTTCTTAAATAGAGGAACCACATTAGCTGTTCTCCAGTCCAGCAAGTGCATGGGAACACACCAGCTCGGGTTGAGAATCTATCACTGTCCCTTCACTGCGCCACAGCACTTGAACTCCCTACACGATACTGTATAAATCACATGAACTGCAGCAGCTCACCAACATCGTGGAGAGTTTAGGGATGGGCAATAAATCCTGACCTTTCCAGGGGCACCCACATAATCTTTTTTTTTTTAAATTTTAAGAGTACCCAATTATTTTTTTATAAATCTTCAATATTGTCACAAGTAGGCTTACATTAACACTGCAATGAAGCTACTGTGAAAATCCCCTAGTCACCACACTCCAGTGCTTGTTCGACAGAGGGAGAATTCAGAATGTCCAATTCAGCTAACAAGCACGTCTTTTGGGACTTGTGGGAGGAAACCGGAGCGCCCAGAGGAAAACCCACGCAGACACAGGGGGAGCGTGCAGACTCCGGACAGACAGTGACCCAAGCTGAGAATCAAATCTGGAACCCTGGCACTGTGAAGCAACAGTGCTAACCACTGTGCAATCGCACCACCCATTAATTTTTCCAATTAAGGGGTAATTTAGTGTGGCCAATCCACCTACCCTGCATATCTTTGGGTTGTGGGGGCGAAACCCACGCAAACACGGGGGGAAATGTGCAAACTCCACACGGACAGTGACCCAGAGTCGGGAACGAAGCTAAGACCTCGGCGGCGCGAGGCAGCAGTGCTAACCACTGTGCCACCGTGCTGCCCAAGGGGCACCCATATCTAACGAATATTTACAAAGGGACGAGGATTGAGGTCAGGCCCAGCTGACCTTCCCTCCATAGTCCCAGAGTCTGTTAAAATCTCTGTTCTGATTAGCTACTGGGGCTGGTTTAGCTCAGTAATTACTATTAAGCTATTTTGCTGGTAGGGACAGCTGGTTTGTGATGTAGAACAAGGCCAGCAGCGCAGGTTCAATTCCCGTACCAGCTGAGAATTCTGAATACTCCGTGTGTACCCGAACAAGCGCCGTAATGTGGCGACTTGGGGCTTTCCACAGTAACTTCATTGCAATGTTAATGTAGGCCTACTTGGGACAATAAAGATTATTTATTTTATTTTTATTACTTTGGGAAATCTGGATTACCAGAGGAGCAGGAAGAGAAGTATGGCAGAGTCTGGCCTCCCCAACATTCAAGAAGCTTGCCAAGAAATGCGCAGAGTTTTAATTGCCATCCTCCCCGAACCGTAGCGGCCTCCCCGAACAGGCGCTGGAATGTGGCGACTAGGGGCTTTTCACAGTAACGCCATTGAAGCCTACTTGTGACAATAAGCGATTATTATTATTATTATTATTAAGATGAATTAACAGGCAAATTCTATTCAGCAGCCTCTATGACTCTGTTGGGTCAAGTGCCGGCAACTGGGACTAGCTTAGTGGTAAAAACTGGGTGGCATGGACAAATTGGGCCAAAGAGCCTGTTTTCATGCTGGAAGCCTCTTATGACTAAAAACTATAAACACTAAAAACTATAAACTAAGTTTTAAGTAGCCAATGCAAGGATTAATTTCTTCAGCAAGAATCTTGGCACATATGACACTGCGTGAAGTCCCAACGTTTGTCACAACTACCTTCCTCTAGTAGAGTCTGACCACTTCTTCCTGCAGGCTCTGATCCTCATGTCACCTCTGACAATCACTTTACTCCATCCGAGATCCATGGATACAGTTATAACCAATAAGGTGTACGTCTGGAAACCTCTTTCACTCAGTCGATAGCGATCGTGATAGTTTAGCTATCCCAGATGCATTTTCATTCAACCACTCAATAACACCCCGGTACACAGTCCAGCTCTTCAATGTACCTGGATGGTACTCACAGCTTTTTAGGTTTCAGTCTTTTCAGCTAACTCCCACATAAGCAAGAACCTGGGTCCACTCTCTTTCCAATGAAAATAAATTGAATATTTTGAAACCCATTGGTTCTGACAAGTTGAAATCACATCTCCCAACTTGTTTTTTCTTCCCAATTAGCTCCCGTTTTCCTAGCATGCACAGGTTGATTTTTCAAAAGTTTGAAGTCACAGCCAGGAAATCCAATTAACAAGCTCTCCCATTGCCCCAAGAAAACCAGGACATGATCTCTGTTTCAGCTGGGGACAGTTTCAAAAAAGAAAAGCAGCACTGCATCACGGCATGTTGACAATGTGTTACACTGTAAGAGTAAAAGTAACGAGAAAGTAATAAATAGGATTGATTGGGGTGCAATGAAGAACAGTGGGAGGTGGCTAGTGTGGAGCATAAATATAAGCAGAGCACTTTTGTATCAAATGGACTTTTGCTATAAAATGCTATGCGATCTAGGGAGTCAATGTAAAACAAGACTCACAAATAAAAGCTTCGACATCTGCACTAAGACCTTTCATCTGAATATTCCTCAATATAAAATGTATATATATATGTTTTTAAATTTAGAGTACCCAATTAATTTTTTCCAATTAAGGGGCAATTTAGCATGGCCAATCCATCTATCCCACACATCTTTGGGTTGTGGGGGCGAAACCCACGCAAACACGGGGAGAATATGCAAACTCCACACGGACAGTGACGCAGAGTCCGGATCGAACCTGGGACCTCGGCGCCGTGAAACTGCAGTGCTAACCACTGTGCCACCGTGCTGCCCTTAAAAAATATATATTTTATGTATAATACACTACATATAAATCATTTATCAACATTAACTTAATAGTACTTCAAGCCACTCACTTCTAGAAGAATCATCACAAACCAATTTTAGAGTTACAGATCCGACAGTATGCCAATAAACATTACATTCTCAGAAGACTACTCTGCCAGACATCTCCCACATGCACACTTTCTACTCTTTGCTCAATATAAGAGTAGACACAACAATGACCTAGTAAAGATAGCAGAACATCTTGGGGATTATAAAGTTTACTATGCTACCTGACCCCCTTTGCTTTCAAAAATTGAAGAGAATGAACTAAGTTTTGAAAAACAAGTGATTCCAACTCAAAACAAATCAGCACAAGTATATCCTCATCTCCCCCAACAAACATGCCAAATTTAATTTTATTAATGCATCGCACTGGGTAGCACGGTGGCGCAGTGGGTTAGCACTGTGTCCTCACGGCATCGAGGTCCCAGGTTTGATCCCGACTCTGGGTCACGGTCTGCGTGTAGCTTGCAAATTATCCCCATGTTTGCGTGGGTTTCGCCCCCAAAACCCAAAAATGTGCAAGCTAGGTGGATTGGCCACACTAAATTGCCCCTTAATTGGAAAAAATGAATTGGGTACTCTAAAAAAAAATGTTTTAATTAATGCATTGCACTAGATGAAATCTTTTCAAATTTCTACTTTAAGTTCACAATTTCTACTTTAAGTTCACAATTAAAAACCAATGATCAAAAACCTCCAACTCAAGTTACCATCACAGTTCCCACAGAAAAAGCATGCCTTGAAAAAGTAGTCATCTATTTTTGTTGAAAATGACAACCTTCTTAAAATAAAAAAAGAGAAGTTTGCAATGACTGGTTTAGGAAAACTCATTCCCTTTTTAAATTATCCTGGACAAAAATTCTCCGATTAAACTTTATATGAAGTTTAAATTCCACCAGAATAGGGGGAGATATTACACACACCGATCGGAAGGAAGAGAACATTAAATTCACAATACCTGGAATAAAGAGGGTGGGAACTTTATAGGAGGCTTAAATTTCACAAATTAGGGGAAGATATACATGCACACATCTACAGGTAGAGAACATTAGATTTACAACACCTGGAATAGAGAGGATGGGGGAAAGTGTGTGCGCGCGCACCTATATATTATATACGTCCATATGAATATATTAGATTTACAAACACTCGGAATAAAGAGAATGGTGATGGGTGGGTGTATCTATATATCCTATGCATCGACAGGAAAACATTAGATTTACAACATTTGGAATAGAGAGTGTGCATGAAACAAAGTGAGATGTGTGTGTATATCCATCAACAGGAAGAGATTAGATTTAAAACATCTGGAAGAAAGTGTGTGTATATATGTATATATCCTATCCATCTACAGGAAGAGATTAGATTTACAACATCTGGAATAGTGTATATGTATACATGTATACATCCTATCCATCTACAGGAAGAGATTAGGTTTACAATATCTGGAATAGAGCGTGTGTACACACGTATATATCATATCCTTCAACAGGAAAAGATTAGATTCATAACATCTGGAAGTGTTTACACATTATATCCATCTACAGGAAAAGATTAGATTCACAACATCTGGAAGAGAGAGAGCATGTGTACACAGATCACATGCATCTACAGGAAGAGATTAGATTTCCAACATCTGAAATGGAGAGTGCATGTACACATATATCATAGCCATCCAGAGGAAAATACCAGATTCACAACAGCTGGAATGGTGTGCATGCACGTGTGTGTACACCTATCACATGCATCTACTGAAAGAAATTAGGTTTACAACAACTGGAATAGAGAGCATGTGCACACATATATATCCATCCAAAGGAAAATATCAGATTCACAACAGCTGAACTAGAGAGCATGTGTGTACACCTATCATGTGCATCCACAGGAAAAGATTAATTTACAACATCTGGAAGAGAGAAAGTACACACATATCATATCCATCTACAGGAAAAGATTAGATTACAACAGCTGGAATAGAGAGTGTACACATATGTCATGCGCATCTACAGGAAAAGATTAGACTTACAACATGTGGAATAGAAATTGAAGGGGTGTGTACAAACATATACAAATCTCATATGCATCTACAGGAAAACATTAGATTTACAATATCTAGAATAAATGAGTGAACATATCTGTATATCAAATAATACATATACATACATTTAAGATATATACTACACACATACGCACGTGTTATATACATATCATAGGAATGTGTTTATATATTATATAGTGTGTATCGATGTACACATACATACATACATACATAAACACTTGCCTAGTTTGTGGCTCCCATAAAGCAGCATGCAGGATAACTGTGAGGGGGTGGGGGAGGAGGAACTACTTATTAACATTTATGAACCACGCCCTGTTATTGGAAGGAGGGGGTGAGATATTATGGCTACTTTACCGCGGGCGGCGCTCCTTACCGTCAGCGGGTGTTGGCGGGGGTGCTTCGGGTGGCGGAGCCGAGGCCTTTTTTTCCGCCTTGCTCTCTGGAACTCTCTGCTCTAAAGGTCCGTCTCTCCCGCCGGCCTCTCCCGCGACTCATTCACATCCACAGAACAACAAGGGAACTGACTGCAATATGGCGGCGCCAGGACCCCGTCCACCCCGTCAGGACCCCGACCAGGCCGACCGCCTGCCAGCGGGAGGAGAAGGGAGGGGGGAGGAGGAGGAAGATCAAACAACTTCCGGCCCTTACCCCTCCCCCCCCAACCCTCATCGCTTTGAAAAAAATGTGAGGGGGGGGGGGGGAGGTGATATCCCTGTTTTTTTTTAATCACATCGGGTTCTTTGGAGGTGGAGGAAGGTGGGAAGTAATACAGAGATAAAATCAGGCGCGTGTTTCGCTACCTAAAGGATCCAGCGCCCTTCCCCCCCTCCACCCCCGGACCGGTTGGAACCGGTTCGATCCGGTCCGCTTTTGAAAATAAAACGGTCACGGAGCCGTTTCTAGGGCAATTTCCTTTCGGATTTCGCCGGACCGGCTCGATTTCTTTGAGGGGGAGGAAGGGGGATTGATTATTTTAGACCTCCCCAGCACAATAAGTTGTTTTAAAGGGGAAGCGCCGAAGAATGTTCGAGAAGCCGCCACATGGCGTCACATGGGGGGGATGCGATGACGTCATTGGCTCCACTCATTCAACTTTCCAGAAGGTGGAAATTGGGAGGGAATGAGGATCAAGGTGGGGATCAAACTCTCCTCGGGTTCACCTGGCCAATGCAGTTGTAGTTTTGGGGAAAGTTGCACCCCCTCGAGCGGAAGGAGGCCACTTGGCCCATCGCGCCCTTGCCGGCCCCTTTGAGCTACCCTGTTTTGCCCCACACCGGGTGGGTGAAAGCAAGAACTGGCGTCGCTCCCCTTGCTGCCTCAGGATACCCTCACATCGCCATTGGTGAAACACTTCTGAAGTGTGCGTGGTCACTGTCTTTATTCAAATTCTTTCACGGGACGAGAGTGCCGCATTAAGGCCAGTGTTTATTGCCAATCCCTATAATTGCCTGCCAACCACGTGTGAAGGTGGCAGTGAGCCGCCTTGAATTGTTGCAAAACCTATATGGTATTGCGTGCTGTTCGGGTGGAATAGAATCGAATCCCTGCAGTACAGAAGGCCATTTGGTCCATCAGGTCGGCACTGACCTTCTAAAAGGTCACCCTATCTTGGCCCACCCCTCACCCTATCCCTGTAACCTCACCTAGCCTGCACATCCCTGGACACTAGGGGCAATCCACCTAATTCAATGTTCGTGACTTTAAAACAGATTGAGGCATATAGCTTCGCTGAAAAAAGACATGTTGTCAAAAGCTTTTCATCTTGCACTCCTCAGGATAATCACAAGAATACCAAGGTTGGGAAAATAACAACTTTATACTTATGAGAAGACAGTGCTGAACGGCTGGCAATTGGACTGTGGGAGGAAACCGGAGCACCCGGAGGAATTCCAAAAGTTTTGGGTTTTTGACCCAGCCACCGTGAATGTTGTAACGTAAGGAAGTGCATGAACTGCAAGATTCAACGAACAGCAACGTAATTATCTGTTCCTATCAGTGATGTTGATTGTGGAATATTGTTCCCCGTTATGAATGAAATGAAAATTGCTTATTGTCACAAGTAGGCGTCAAATGAAGTTATTGTGAAAAGCCCCTACTCGCCACATTCCGGCACCTGTTCGGGGATGCTGGTACGGGAATTGCACCTGCGCTGCTGGCCTTGGTTTGCTTTACAAGCCAGCTATTTAGCCCACTGTGCTAAACCAGCCCCTGTTATTGGTCCCAGAACGGGGATAACTATTTCTCTCCTTCCCCCCCCCCCCGGCTCTTTGAAGCAGTGCCATGGATATTTTACATTTAAAGGGCCTACAGTCTCACTCAAAAGATGACTCCACCCCAGCTCTGCACAATCTCTAAGTAGAAGGAGTTTTTCTATTAAGTTTGTTACCGCACAATGTGGGACCTTGACCATTAAAGTTGGTTTAATTCTTTTGACTTATTTTCACCACAAGATACAAGTCAAGGTACAGATCAACCATGATTTAATAAAATGACGGACGGGGCTCAATGCTCAACTTTTTTTTTTAAAAAGGATGTATGTTTTTATAGATCCCAGAATTCATGATGTCAGGTTGTGCCTTGCCTCGTTCTAGGTAAAAGTTGCTAATTCAATGTTGTTCGTGACTATAAAACAGATTGAGGCATATAACTTCGCTGAAAAAAGATATTTTGTCAAAGCTTTTCATCTTGCGCTCATCAGGATAATCAGAAGAATACCACGGCCAGGCAAATAAATGTATACTGTATGAGAAGAGAGAGCTGAATGGTTGGCAGTTGGACTCTGATTGGTAGAGGTGTTGCCTTGGAGGAAACACCAGTTACTGGTGCCTGACAGTTAACTGCCAAGCATTGCTTGAATAAAAGCAAATTACTGCGGATGCTGGAATCTGAAACCTAAAGAGAAAATGCTGGAAAATCTCAGCAGGTCTGGTAGCATCTGTAGGGAGAGAAAAGAGCTAACGTTTCGAGTCCGGATGACCAAGCACTGTTTGAACATTTAAATCAAGCAGTTTGACTCTGTTAAAGTCATTGACCTGCAGAATGAACCAGTGAAAGGCTTTCATTTGGTTAGCTGAAACAGGTGCAATGTGTGTACATGATCTTTCTGTCTGCAAAAATCATGGCCCTATGTATTAATACAAGTAGTTTCCAGTATATGTAATGTGCCACACTATGAGCCCGACTGACAATCTCAGATTCGTACAACAATATTGCATGAAAGTGAATTTGCTGTTGTTTTTAATATGTAGTGGGAAATTCCATAGGACATTGGGAGAATTCCCCTGTTCTTCAAAATAACATAACGGGATCTTGATTTAGCATCTCACCTGACAGACGGCACCTCCAACAGTGCAGCACACCCTCAGTGGCAGTTAGAGTGGGAGCTGAACTCTCAAATCTTCTTGGAGGCAAGAGTGCTACGCAACACAAAACCACTGTTGACAAATAAAGATTAAATTGGAAGCAACAATTCGGGTTTTGGGATACAGTCATTAAATCATCTCACTGCTGCCAAAAACAATTTAAAGAGGCTCATGGGGTACCATTGCAAGAATTTAGAATATTAAAACTAGGGTTGCTAACTGTGATTAAATGTATTTCTGGAGGGTGCATTATATAACTTGCCCCCAGGCTCCAGCCATTAACCATTAATCGGTCAACACATCCATACTTGTGACGTATTGCTTCCGACAGCAATTGGAAAGCAAAAAACTCATTACCCAATTGGATGACTGTTGCCAAAGAGCTCTTATTTCCCATTCTCTTTATTTTTATATTTGGTAAAGAGAAATTTCCAATTTTTTTTTTAACTATCTGTCCTAGTGTCTATTATATTTCCCCAGGATTGCACACAGCAGTGTCCTGGAGTTTGATCTCCAGCTCCTGGAGACTCCAGGCCAGTCCTAAAGGATTGGCAATACTAATTCAAACAAGATCCTATGACTACAAATTGTTACAGTACGAAGTCTTACAACACCAGGTTAAAGTCCAACAGGTTTGTTTCGATGTCACTAGCTTTCGGAGCGCTGCTCCTTCCTCAGGTGAATGAAGAGGTCTGTTCCAGAAACACATATACAGACAAATAGCCAAGTTCCGCACACATGAGTGCGGCCTCAACCGGGACCTGGGATTCATGTCACATTACATTCATCCCCCACCATCCGGCCTGCGAAATCCTACCAACTGTCCTGGCTTGAGACAATTCACACCTCTTTAACCTGGGGTTACCCCATCTCTGGATCTGTAAAGATTTAATCACCTGCTAATGCTCGCACTCCTAGCATTGTTTGGCATCTTTGAATTTGTCTATATATGTGTTTCTGGAACAGACCTCTTCATTCACCTGAGGAAGGAGCAGCGCTCCGAAAGCTAGTGATATCGAAACAAACCTGTTGGACTTTAACCTGGTGTTGTAAGACTTCGTACTGTGCTCACCCCAGTCCAACGCCGGCATCTCCACATCATACAAATTGTTAGTCACTCATTATCTGCAAAATCATGTTCAGTATCGTGATATCCACCTTTTGGAAAGGAACAATGGCCTTAGAAAAATTTAAAGTAAAGGATAGCTGATGGTGGGACTTAACTATGATGAGAGACTGGGTAAATTTAAGTTATATTGTCTAGGCATAAAGAGGTTATGGGATGATCTGTTTGAGGCAGTGAGAAAGTCCAGAACCAAAGAAATATAAAATATTTGCTGAGCTGGTTAGAAGCAATTTGAAGAAAATAAATCTTAAGTAGTAAAGTTCAGAGAATATGGAACGCACTGATCTCAGAATACTATAAGTGTAGAAATAAAAAGTATGTTTCAAAGGGTCAGAGGTATTTACAGAGGAGTTAAGGATCTTGGAAAAAGGGGGGGGGGAAGACTTGTATTATAAATGTAAAATGAGTTCCAATTGTTCCATAACTATGTTGTGTTGCCAAATAATAATAACCTTTATTGTCACAAGTAGGCTTACATTAACACTGCAATGAAGTTACTGTGAAAATCCCCTAGTAGCCACACTCGGCGCTTGTTTGGGTACACTGAGGGAGAATTCAGAATATCCAATTCACCTAACAGCATGTCTTTCGGGACTTGTGGGAGGAAACCGGAGCATCTGGAGGAAACCCACGCAGACACAGGGAGAATGTGCAGACTCCGCACAGACAGTGACCCAAGCCGAGAATCGAACCTGGGACCCTGGTGCTGTGAAGCAACAGTGCTAACCATGTGCTATGGTGCAGCTATTTTATATTATGCGGTAAGTGGCATAAAGGTGGCGGTCCTTTTCTACATAGGATTGGAAGGTGTAATATATGTATTGATGAAATATTGTGCAGAACAAAATAGTTATAGCTGGGACCATAAAAATCACAACAACTTTTCATATAACATTTATATAATACTTTTAACAGAGGCAAAGTCACAGTGTACTTCAGAGAAGCGGAATCAGAAGTAAAATGTGCACCAAGCCAAAGGGCACAGGAGGCAGAGCTGCCAGTGAAGGGAGGGGAATCAAACACAAAAGGTGGAATGGAGTTCAGGTTGTAGGACTACAGGACATTACATTAGATACAGAGTGAGAAAGGATGTGAAGGAATTTAAAGACAAAAATGAGAATGTTCAGTTTGAGAAAATAAAGATTTTAAAGTCCATTATTAAAGATGAGATTGCAGAGTACTTGGAAGTGCATAATAAAATAGGCCTGAGTTAGCACTGCTTCGTCAAGGGGAGGTCATGTCTGACAAATCTGTTAGAGTTCTTTGTGGAGGTAACAAGGAAGTTCGACAAAGGAGAGCAGTGGATGAGATGTATTTAGATTGTCAGAAGACCTTTGACAAGGTGCCACATAGGAGGCTGTTAAATAAGTTAAGAGCCCATGATGTTACGGGTAAGATTCTGGCATGAATAGAGGATTGGCTGACTGGCAGAAGCAGAGAGTGGGGGATAAAGGGGTCCTTTTCAGGGTGGCAGCCAGTGACTAGAGATTTGCCTCGGGGGTCTGTGCTGGGACCACAACGTTTCACAGTATACATTAATGATCTGGAAGAAGGAACTGAGAGCACTTTTGCTAAGCTTGCAGATGATGCAAAGATATGCAGAGGGCAGGTAGTATTGAGGAAGCAGGGGGGCTGCAGAAGGACTTGGACAGGTTAGGAAAGTGGCAAATAAGTGGCAGATGGAATACAATGTGGAAAAGTGAGGTTTTGCATTTTGGTAAGAAGAATGGAGGCATAGACTATTTTCTAAATGGGAAAAGGCTTCGGAAATCAGAAGCACAAAGGGACTTGGGAGTCCCTTCTCTTCATGATTCTCTTAAGGTTAATGTACAGGTTCAGTCGGCAGTTAGGAAGGAAAATTAAATTATGGCATTCATGTCAAGAGGGCAAGAATACAAGAGCAGGGATGTACATCTGAGGCTGTATAAGGCTCTGGCCAGACTCCATTTGGAGTATTGTGAGAAGTTTTGGGCCCTGTATCTAAGGAAGGATGTGCTGGCCTTGGAAAGGGTCCATTGGAGGTTCACACGAATTATCCCTGGAATGAAGAGCTTATCATATGAGGAGCGGTTGAGGACTCTGGGTCTGTACTCTACGGAGTTTAGAAGGTTAAGGGAGGATCTTATTGAAACTTACAGGATTCTGAAATGTCCGGATAGAGTGGATGTGGAGAGGATGTTTCCACTATTAGGAAAAACTAAACCCAAGGCCACAGCCCCAGACTGAAGGGACGATCCTTTAAAACTGAGATGAGGAATTTCTTCAGCTAGAGGGTGGGTGAATCTGTGGAATTCTTTGCTGCAGAAGGCTGTGGAGGCCAAGTCAGTGAGTGTCTTCAAGACAGAGAGAGATAGGTTCTTGATTAATAAGATCAGGGCTTATGGGGAGAAGGCAGGAGAATGGGAATGCGAAACATAACAACCAATGATTGAATGGCGGAGCAGACTTGATGGGCTGAATGACCTAATTCTGCTCCTATGTCTTATGGATAAGAATGCATAATGTAGGATGCAAATCTAGCTCGTTTTACTCTTATTATCTTTGTTTTTGGGCATTGCTAATCAAACAAATTATTTAAGTTCAATATAAATCATCTACTGTTCCCAATCAATGAGCAGTGCTACACTGGTTGTATAGCAGACGGTGCCCTGGATAAGTAGAAATATATCTGGGGCATATATTTTTACCAGATGAATCTGAGAACTGGCAATTTGTAATGTTCAATCTATGCGTTAGTAGTGAGAGTGAAACATTCTCCCACTTCAAGCACAGAGTGTGAAAATCAAGAACATCCAGGTCAGCTTCAAAACACCTGTAAAAATGCCTCAACCTTGGAAGAGCACTTTTACAGCATGAGTGATTATACTCCCACTCTGGCTACTGGTCTCCATAACACCAATCTTTTTTGCATCTGTTGTGGAGTTGATAACATTGAGTAATAAATTGAGATTGTTCCAAACTATATCACACACAGTCAACATTTTCATTTTTGCAATCTACTGAATCTAAATCTTTAACTCCGGAGATAAAGGACTTGGCTAAATTGAGATGATGTGAATTAATTTGATATTCAAAGACACAGAGTGTTCAGAAATAACAGAAAAGGAGATCAGCCAATATATATCAGCCAACTATGAGGTAAGTAAGTGAACTTGATCATGTAAGAGGGAAAGTGTTAAGATCAGGTGAGGAGAGGGTCAAATGGCTCTCTTTGTTTGGCTGCAACAGGGATTTTGAAAAGGATGTACTTGCAAATTCAGTGAGTGTTTAACTATGCGGTGTGATCAAACAATTTTTTTTAAAAGAAAAGAGGATAGCTTTTATTGTACTTAACCCAGTCTAATTAACATAATAGATGCACTCCAACATTCGCTCACACACACTCGAAATTCAGACATACACAAATAGATTACAGAGTGAGGGACGATAATTGAAATGAAAACACTGGGCTGGATTCTCCGCTCCGCTGTGCCACATTTCTGCCTCGACCCACCAGTGGGATTCTCCGTTACGCCGGCCAGTCAATGGGGTTTCCCATTGTGGGGCAGCCCCACGCTGTCGGGAAACCCCCGGGCGCCAGCAAAACAGAGAATCCCGCCCACCATCTCTCCAATAACCCATCTGAGACAAACACATCAGGAGAATATGAGAACCACATATCTTGTCCCCAGTAGGGAAGCTTATGGTATTCAACTAATCGCATGGACAACTTGTTTTTGCAGATTTGGTTTCTCCATCTCAATGGATTGGAACATGGTATGTGCAGTGATACAAATAGTGTAGCCATCTTGCGAGCTCAAGTCACACCTTAGTCTTTGTTTTTTAAAAAGTTCTATTTCGGTTTCCAGCCAGTGGATTTAAAACTCATTATTTGATATAAAACAAGTAAACGACAAAATTCATTACTCAGCATAGAAAGTTCTATGAGAATCATGAGAAAACAAGCACTGATCTCCCAATGGGGTTCATTGAATACGAGCTCCCCAAGTAGGGGTGGAGATCCACTCCTGGGCTTGTCAAACCAGAGGATAAAAGCAGGCCCAAGTCGGCCTGGTGAGACCTATCCCAGTTAGGTCTACACTGGAAGTGAGACGTTATGCAAAAATTAACTTGTATATGTGTAAACAAATACACCTACGTTTATGACCGTTTACTTAGGAGTAATATGTTAGTGCGAGGATTTACGGAAGCCCTGAACTTGCCCGTTGTTTTGCCTTGGCCACCGGAAGTTTGTGTTGACTGCTAAATGTATCGTATAAAATGTCATTGTTTGGTAAATTGGATGCATTCGACATGGGGCTGGAGGATTGGAATCAGTTGGCAGAGCACATGCAATACTTCTTCCAAGCAAATGGTATATTGGGGGAGGACCGGCAAAAGTTCTCCTTCCAACCGCGTGTGGGGCCCAGACATTTGGGATCATCAAAAGCTTGACCTACCCGGCTGCACCAGATTCCAGGTCATTCGATTAACTCGTGGCAATGCTGATGGACCACTAGAACCCCAGGCCGACTGTCATAATGCAGCGACGCTGATTTAACATGGCGATATGCTCCTCTGGTGAGTTAGTGACTGAATTTTTAACTCATTTGCGGTGCTTGGCTGAGCACGGCGAATTTGTGCTCTTCTTTCAGAAATGTTACGGGACAGACTCGTGTGCAGTATAAATAATTTGGCCACTCAACGAAAACTGTTAGCAGAAACTACGCTGGTAGTGCGGGTTTGGCCAGAATTCCTCCAACGGTAGGATCCCTAAGGCAAGCTCGTGGCGGAGTTTGATTTTCGGGCGCTGCTGCAGGCCAGAGAGATGCTTTGCTCGAGGATGATGGTGAGAACTGGCCACTGTGCCGCCATTGTGTCAAGAACCCAGGAAGGTCAGGGTCACCCAATG
The DNA here is from genome assembly GCF_047496885.1 of Scyliorhinus torazame. Taxonomy (NCBI): domain Eukaryota; kingdom Metazoa; phylum Chordata; class Chondrichthyes; order Carcharhiniformes; family Scyliorhinidae; genus Scyliorhinus; species Scyliorhinus torazame. Next base: position 19,381,623 of record NC_092735.1, on the reverse strand, counting down.
TGGCATAGGGCATACTGTCCACGACAGCAGTCAAGGTTTCCCCGAACAAGAGCTATGCACGTGGACCAGGAGGATGACAACTGCATGATGCAGTTATATTGTGTATTGACTCTTGAGGGTTCCACCAATCTGGATTACTTTGCAGGTTAATGGACACCCTGTACTATGGAGACAGGCACAGGAGCTGCCTCTCCATTGTTGACCTCCGCACATTTTGGCGGCTGTATATGGGAATTGTACCATTGTCTTTGCTGGATACCAAGGCTCGAATTGGCCAGCTCTACAGGGGAACTGTTAAAAATTGTGGGGACTACTATTATGTCGGTGGAGTATGGGCAGCAGGTAGACCGCTTGCTGCTGGTGGTTCTGCATGGTCCAGGTCCAAATTTGCTGGGCAGAGACTGGCTGAAGGTCCTCCAGTTCGATTGGCAGCGAATCTGTTGAATGAGCTGAGACAATCTGTACCATGTATTGAATTTCAAGTATCCAGAGATATTCCAGGAAGGTCTGGGCAGGAGTAAGTGTGCCAGAGCCACATCTATGTCGATCTGACTGCTCAGTCCCGGTACTTCCGGGAGAGGCCAGTTCCATTACCTCCTAAAGTGGATGCAGAACTGCAACGTTTACAAGATCTGGGGGTCATCCGACCGTACAGTTTGCGGAATGGGCTGCGCCTGTGATACCAGTGATAAAACACGATAAAACCATTCGGCTGTGTGTGGATTTCAAACTGACCGTGAACAAGGCATTGCGATTAGACCGCTACTCAATGCCCTGGGTCAAGGAAATATATGCTTGGTTGGTTGATGGCTGCTCATTTACAAAATTAGACATGAGCCACGCATACCTACAGTTGGATCTTGACCCGGAGTCTCGGACGTTTGCCACGATAAATACACATAGAGGACAGTTCAGATACACCTGCATCCCACGATATTTCAGAGAGTGATGTAGAACATTATACAGGGGATGCCAAAAGTGACTGTTTATCTGGATGATGTTCTTATCACTGGTTCCACAGAGGAGCAGCACATGGAAAACCTCCAGAAGGTGCTTTCCTGTTTGTCCATGTGGGCGCCCACCCAAAGCAAAGCAAATGTGTTTTTTGTGCCAAATTTTATAAATTTAGAGTACCCAATTCTTTTTTTCCAATTAAGGGGCAATTTAGCGTAGCAAATCTATCTACCCTTAAAATCTTTGGGTTTGTGGGGTGAGGCCCATGCAGTCACGGGGAGAATGTGCAAACTCCACACGGACAGTGAGCTGGGATTGAACCCAGGTCCTCGGCGGCGTGAGGCAGCAGTGTTAAACACTGCACCACCGTGCTGCTCTCTCTCCCCCCCCCCCCCCAAGGCAGTAACCAACCTTGGATACCACGTGGATAGTGAGGAGCTGCACCCAGTTGAGGATAAAGTCTGGGCTATAAAGGAGAGCCCCACCCCATGGAATGTCACTGTACTCCGAATCTTTCTGGGCCTTGTTAATTATGGCAAGTTTATTGCAAACCTGGCCTCCCTATTGGCCCCATTGCATGTGTTGTTGCGGAAAGACCAGGAATGGTGCTGGGAATGAGGCATTCGCATCCATGAAGAAGCGTCTGTCTTCCAAACAATTCCTAACACTCTACGCCCCGACAAGGCCCCTGATTTTGACTTGCGATGCTTCCCCGTATGGCATCAGGGTAGTGCTGGCCCATGAGTGGGATGATCATAGAACGCCCCGTCGCATTTGTCTCGAGGATCTTGGTGTATGCCAAGTGCCAGTTTGCTCAAATTGAGAAAGAAGTCTGGCTGTCATCTTTGGCATAGAATAAGTGCCATCAATGAAATGAAAAATGAAATGAAAATCACTTATTCTCACAAGTACGCTTCAAATGAAGTTACTGTGAACAGCCCCTAGTTGCCAAATTCCTGCGCCTGTTCGGGGAGGCTGGTACAGGAATTGAACCGTGCTGCTGGCCTGTCTTGGTCTGCTTTAAAAGCCAGCTCTTTAGCCCTGTGCTAAACCAGCCCCTTAATATATATATATATATATGGATGGCATTTTACTATCATAATAGGTAAGCCATTGCTCGGCCTATTCCGGGAAGATAAGAGCATCCTGCCTATTGCGTTGGCAAGGATCCACTCCTGATTGTTGCTTATGAGTACACTTTGCAACACCGTTCGAGTACCAAGATTTCCCTCAGCCATTTGCCGTTGCCTGTGAGCGCCGCATCCCCACCTGTGACAAATTAGGTAATCGCAGCATTGAACCTCATGGACACCTTACCAGTGATGGCGCAAGTACACACGTGGACACAGAGGGACTCGACGTTGGTGAAGCTTCACCTGTTACTCAACTGCAGTAGGAGGGAAGCTTCAAAATGAAGATGTTTGTCCGGAGCTACGTCTGGTGGCCAGGTATCGATGGGGACATCGAGTGCGTTGAAAAGAATTGCTCAACATGCCAGGGGTTTCAAAATCTACCCTCATCAGCTCCTCTCCACCCTTGCGAATGGCCGTGCCGACCATGGATTGGCCTCCAGGTGGATTTCGCTGGACCATTCATGGGCTCCATGTTCCTCATACTGGATAGAGGTGTGCAAGATGTCTACCACGACGTCCAGGGCCACCATTGGGAAGCTCTGAGATGTTTGCAGTATGCATGGGCTGCCAGAGGTGCTGGTGACAGATAACGGTACTCATGGGCGGCATGTGGCGCAGTGGTTAGCACTGCAGCCTACGGCGCTGAGGACCCGGGTCCGAACCCCGGCCCTGGGTCACTGGCCGTGTGGAGTTTGCACATTCTCCCCGTGTCTGCGTAGATCTCACCCCCACAACCCAAAGATGTGTAGGTGAGGTGGATTGGCCACTTTAAATTGCCCCTTAATTGGAAAAAAATAATAATTGGGTACTCTAAATTTTTTTCAATAAAAAAAAGGATCATGGTACTCTTTTTACTGGTGAGGAGTTTGCCACTTTTATGTGGCGTAATGGCATTCGCCGCATCTGCACCACGCCTCATTATCCTTCGTCTAATGGACTGGCTGAGCGGGCGGTCCAAATTTTTTGAAAATAAATTTAGACTATGAACCAGGTTCCTCGGTGCCATGAGGCAGCAGTGCTAACACCGTGCCGCCAATCCAAACTATTAAGTGTGGTTTAAAAAGCAATCGACTGGATCTATGGACACACAGTTGGCGTATTTCTTATTCAGTTATCGCACAACTCCACATGTGATCACCGGGATTGCTCCAGCTGAACATTTAATGGGGCGATGGCTCCACACTCGGTTGAGTCTTGCGCTTCCTACCCAAGGGATCAAGGACGAGCAGTGTTAAGAAGCCCTGAATAGTCACCGTGGCCCACCATGCTGGAGACACCATATTTGCCCAAAACTTTGGAGATGGTGCAATGTGGCTTCTGGGGTGATGCTGGATCAGACAGGCCCGGTCTCGCAAAAGATCCGCGTCCAGGGAAAGACCCTTAAAAAAACACGTTAACCACTTGACCAGGTGTGATGTCGACTGTTGGGATGTTCCACCTGTGCTAATACCGCTGTCACCTCAAAATAAACCAACCCTGGGTTTGTGGGCCCGACCGGCCATGTTGCCGTGACCGAAATAGCATGATTACTACGATTCAGGCTCCGTGATGGACACCGAGGCTTCCACACCAGCAGATGACAGTGTGTCAGGCACCAAGGTCCCTGAGGTTTCCCTCCAGGGGTCTGCCCGGAAGAGGCGTTCAACGGCCCATTACGTTCCAGGTCCGGAACTACCATAAGTGGAGGCACAACCATGGGCTAAGCAACACAGAAGGTCTCCACCAGAAGCAGCTGATGAGGGACTTTCAGACTGGGGGGTGGGGAGGAAGGGGTGTTATAACGCTCATGAGAACCCTCATGAGAAAACAATCACTAATCTCCCAGTGGGATTCATTGAATACAAGCTCCCCGGGTAGGGGGCGGAGACCCACCATCTGATGCTTGTCAAACCGGAGGATAAAAGCAGGCCCAAGTCAGGGCCTGGTGAGACCTATCTTTCCAGTCAGGTCTACACTGGGAGTGAAATACTATGTAAAATTCAACTTGTGTATAATGTAAATATATCTACTTTCGTTTATGACAGTTTCCTTTGGAGTTATTATACTAATGTGGAAACATTGTAAACAATCTTGGAGGATGAGCATAGAATTCCAAATCAAATCAAGGCGGAGATTTTGCCGTGTAAAGAGATATGAAAGGTGTGAAACACAAAATTGTTTTAATGGAAGATTTCACATAACCCTGTATAAACCCAAGTGGGTTTAGTCAGAACTGGTAAATGTAATGTATTTATTCATGATTCGGTGCATATGCCACAAAATGCAGTGCTTATCTTAGCCTAGCATTGTAAATAGCAAAGCTCAGGAAATAGAAGTTGAGCATTTCTGAAATACAATGACCCACAAAATAATATAAAATTTAGCATGATTATACCAAAATGCAGGGCTTCAACTTAAACATGTTCATTCAAAGAGATAAGGGAACAAGTTCAAAAGCATAATGCTGTAAAATTAGAATAAATACATACCTCCAGAATAAAAAAAACTTGATCTAAATGTATCATTGGATTGGATTGGATTTGTTTATTGTCACGTGTACCGAGGAATTATTATCATTAGATTAAAAGTGAAATGAAAAATGATTCCAAATTCAGGAGGAATCAAGGACCTTGCAGAATCAAAAGATGAGAAGTAAAAGAAAGGGAAAGATATGACTTGGGAGTGGCAATTATAACTTTTTTGTATTTAAAAAAAAATGTAGAGTACGCAATTCATTTTTTCCATTAAGGGGCAATTTAGTGTGTTCAATCCACCTACCCTGCACATCTTTGGGTTGTGGGGGCGAAACCCACGCAAACTGGGAGAATGTGCAAACACCACACGGACAGTGACCCAGAGCCCAGGTCGAACCTGGGATCTCGGCGCCGTGAGGCAGCAATGCTAACAACTGCGCCACCGTGCTGCCTTACTTTTTGTATTCTTGAGGAGTGGTGGTTGATATTAGCAAGGGCCCATTTATTATCCATTCCTAATTACCCTGCGAACATGCTGATTGGCTTTTCTTGAACCTCTGCAATCTTTGCAGTTAATGTGTTTCCAATAATTTGGGATAGACATTCCCGGGGCAGCACGGTGACGTAGTGGTTAGCATTGCTGCCTCACGGCACCAAGGTCCCATGTTCGCTCCTGGCTCTGGGTCACTGCTCCTTAAGGGAATGTAGGGAAGTTGTTTCCATTAACAGGGGAGACTAGGACCCGGGGGCACAGCCTTAGAATAAAAGGGAGTCACTTTAGAACAGAGATGAGGAGAAATTTCTTCAGCCAGAGAGTGGTGGGTCTGTGGAATTCATCGCCACAAAGGGCGGTGGAGGCCGGGGCGTTGAGTGTCTTTAAGACAGAAGTTGATAAATTCTTGATTTCTCGAGGAATTAAGGGCTATGGAGAGAGAGCGGGTAAATGGAGTTGAAATCAGCCATGATTGAATGGTGGAGTGGACTCGATGGGCTGAATGGCCTTACTTCCGCTCCTATGTCTTATGGTCTTAATTGGAAAAAATGAATTGGATACTCTAAATTTTTTTTTTTTAAAGTGATAGGCATTCCCAGCACTTCTGACCTTACAACCATGAAGAAACAAAAGTGATAACTGTTAAAGTCTAAACCAGTGTTTTTCAAACTTTTTCCAGGAACCCATTTTTACCAACCGGCCAACCTTTGCGACCCACGCCAGGATTGGATATGTTTATTGTCACGTGTACCGAGGTACAGTGAAAAGCATTTTTCTGCGAGCAGCTCAACAGATCATTAAGTACATGGGAAGAAAAGGGAATAAAAGAAAATACATAATAGGGCAACACAAGGTATACAATGTAACTACATAAGCACCGGCATCGGATGAAGCATACAGGGTGTAGTGTTAATGAGGTCAGTCCATAAGAGGGTCATTTAGGAGTCTGGTGACAGTGGGGAAGAAGCTGTTTTTGAGTATGTTCGTGCGTGTTCTCAGACTTCTGTATCTCCTGCCCGATGGAAGAAGTTGGAAGAGTGAGTAAGCCGGGTGGGAGGTGTCTTTGATTATGCTGCCCGCTTTCCCCAGGCAGCGGGAGGTGCAAATGGAGTCAGTGGATGGGAGACAGGTTTGTGTGATGGACTGGGCGGTGTTCACAACTCTCTGAAGTTTCTTCTGAAGGCCAGCCGACCTTCGCGAACCACGCCGCCCGAGCTTCGCAACCCACCATTTTCGCTTACCTTTAATACGACAGGTGAGCCTGCTTGGTCCTCACGATCTCACTTGCTTTGTAATTCAATGTTACATTTTATATGGGTTGTTCATCAGAGATCCTGGAGCTCACACCAGCACTGCTTTCTCCTGCCGTGGACTCTCCTGCGAAGCTCTTTCCAGCAGATTCATTTGTGTGATCTTGCCTGTTTGTGTCTCTGGCCCTCTTCCTTAGTCCAAAAAGATCCATCTTCAGTTCTTCATGCAGTCCTGTTGCTTGCTTGCTGGCAACTACAAAATGGAGGAAGCTCTCCTCAGTAATTTCGCAGCCAGAGTACATGATCTCAGTGTACCCAACGCGTAACGTACGCTCTGATCCTGGAACAGTGTGCTGACATACTGAGGGGCAGTCTGCCCCGCTGGGTTCCGGGCCTGCGCACTGCTACATCCAGCTGAGGGGGCATACATGTGCGGAACGGCCGGCATTCTTGAAAGTCAGCCGTGGCTGGCATTTTTAAAAGCGGGTACTTCTTCCCGACATCGGGAATGTCACGACCGATCGCGTCGCGACCCTCAGTTTGAAAATGACTGGTCTAAACAGTGTGCAATTCAGAAAGGAAACCCATGACCGTGTTGCTTTTGGCTTTTTTGCTAGTGCAGGTAATAGAGGTTGTGAGTGGAAGTAACTTTAATTAGTTGCTCCAAAATAAGGGAGTCTGACCACACCCCACTTCAAAGCATTTTTCTCAAACCACTATCTGCTCCAAAGCATCTACAAAGAACATTACTTTGTCTACAGGGATATCATCTGAACATAACATACAAAGGAAACATCGCTGTCATGCTGTCGAGAACAGCACGATCCATGAAGAAAGTTGAGGATGCAACAGAATGTGAAATCTTCCAGATTCAATGTGAGGCATCAGCTCAACATGATTGGGAAGCCATTAGCCCAGTAGAGACATTGAATCTGACAGACAAATGCCTTGCTTTAATGAAGTGACTACCCAACAAGTTGTAATTCTCCAACTGTTGCAAGAAGTAGCGATGAAATGATGGCCTGAGAGCATCAAGAACACACCTGTGGTCTCGAGCACATTGGGCATACTGAGATATAGTGACAACTTAAGTGGCATCTCGCACAAAGGAAGTAGAGTCATCAGCCCTAAGGATTTGAGAGGAGAGATGCTGAAGCACAGACATACAAACCATACAAGGAATTGATTAAATTCTGAGGAAGGAAAGCGAAGTGCTCTATTGGCCAATAAAATTAAACCCGAGGAAGGAGCAGTGCTCCGAAAGCTAGTGATTCGAAACAATCCTTCGCCTGAGGAAGGAGCAGTGCTCCGAAAGCTAGTGATTCGAAACAATCTTTCACCTGAGGAAGGAGCAGTGCTCCGAAAGCTAGTGATTCAAACCATTCACCTGAGGAAGGAGCAGTGCTCTGAAAGCTAGTGATTCGAAACAAACCTGCTGGACTTTAACCTGGTGTTGTAAGAATTCTTACAATAAAATTAAAGACAAAAATAGCCATTGTGGTGCCTGTAATGAGCACCAAGCTAAACAAGCTAGAGGGCTGTTGATGACACATGCCATCCCAGACAGCCCATGGATGAAGCTGGGAGTAGACCTCTTTATACAGCAGGAACTGATTATCTTGTCACTGTAGATTACTAGTCTGACTACTGGGAGTTTGACCAGCTGACTTCAATGATGAGATAGTAGAATGCCTGTTGTTACAGCAACCCAAACATTGTACAGAGTGACAGCGGCCCTCAGTTCATGAGTGAAAAATTCAGCCACTTCACAAAGAATTGGTAAATTGAACACAATACATAGCGTCAGTTCCGAGGAAAATGGGGGGCTGTACCACTGAGATGGCTGACATCTGAACTGTGCTGGTACCGGTGTTCTGGCATATTTAGGGCAGTATTTTTAAAATAAATTTAGAGTACCCAATTTTTTTTTTTCCTATTAAGGGACAATTTAGCATGGTCAATCCACCTACCCTGCACATCTTTGGGTTGTGGGGGGTGAGACCCACGCAGACACGGGGAGAATGTGCAAACTCCACACGGACCATGACCCAGAGCCGGGATCGAACCTGGGACCTCAGCGCCGTGATGCAGCAGTGCTACTCACTGTGCCACTGTGCTGCCCTAAAACATCCAATTTCTATTTTTAACCCCACAGCAACTCAAGATTGGTTAAACTCAGAGAGTTAGTTTGTTTACACACACTCCAATGCAAGAGGAGGGTCACAGTGTAGCTGTAAAGACCATAAAGAAAAGATTGTTTCACATGATTCTGGATTCCAGAATCGAAGTCCAATGGTACATTCTTCCAAAGACATCAGCAGGTTAAAAACTGATGCTGGATAATTCACTTTTCCAGTAGAGATGATTTCCACCATGTGATGGACACATAGAGACAAAGTCATCTTGCAGATGATGGTATAGAAATTCAAGTAGAAACATTGCAGATGGGCCCAGGCAGACCCCCTTTTCAGTGCTGCTGCTTGGTAGATGGAAAGAGGGCAGACTGAACTTTACAGCTCCACAAAAAATATGAATGTTCCACTGACTCCCAACTCTCCCACTTGGGTTTGGATAAATGGTGTATATCCCTCGGTTCCTGAGATTGTTAATGTTCCAACCATTTGAAAGGAAGGTTGCAGAATTATTTGTCCTAGCAGACTAGTAGTCTGGCCAACCTGGGTTCTGAAATGTAGATGGTCTTGATATATGTCCTTTTGAATTCAGTCTCTCCAGCCCACATGGGTCATTAGCATCTCTTAAGAGATAATGAGCGGCATGTTTCTGTGATATTGCAAAATAGCTCTTATTGTTCGAAACACAGAGCCAGACATTGCTTCAGCTATTTAAACAGTCATTGTCCAGTTTTAACATTTATAAATGATCTATGATTTTATATATATATATATCATTTAAAAATATATAGAGTATTTGCAGCCCAGTTGGCTTGTTTTGTTTTGTGATTGTGTTTGATGTGTAAATATATAAATGCCTCTAAAATATTTTTCAAAAAAAATATTTTTTAAAAAAAATATATATAGGTCTTGGTCTTGTTACAGGCAGAAATTGAAATTTCATTTTAACAAAACTGTCAAACCATTGTCTGAGTTACAGAATTGTCAGAGAAGAGATCAGAACATTAGGTTAAGATTGATGAGCACACCAGCAACGAGGAGTAAGCTAAGAAAAAAAAAGATAGATGAGGGACCAAAGGACTGTGAAACCCCGGGGGGGGGGGGGGGGGGGGGGCGGGGGGGGGGGGGGGGCGGGGGGGGGGGGGGGCCGCGGAAGGAAGGAAGGTGGGGAAACCACAAGAGAAGGGGGGGGCGCGGAAGGAAGGAAGGCGGGGAAACCACAAGAGAAGAGGAAGGGTGCTGAAGTCAATGGGGGGGATCATAGACCGATCCAGAGGGCAACGGAATGTACATAGAGTTAGTTAAATGAAGGACAAAATAAACTAGCGCGAGCAACAAAAATGTAATGTATATACACAACTGTTTATAAATATGAGAAAAGCCAATAAAAAGATTTTTTTTTAAAAAGATTGATGAGCACAAAATAAATAAACATTTTCAATAAATATTTCCTTAAAATACTCACTCGGGTAATCATGACACCATATCCCTGCCGCCCACCACACAGAAAAGGACATATTCTCTCCTCCAATGCACAGGGGATACATTGGCCGGAATTATCCGGCCGTTCGCTGGCGGGGGAATTCTCCAGTCCAGCCGGCAGTGCACGCTCGCCAGCTGGTTTCCCGTGATGTGGGTTTTTTCAATGAGAATTGCCATTGATAGCAGTGGAGGCAGAGAATTCCAGCGAATGGGTGCACCTCATCCCGCTGTCGGCTACGGGAGAATGCAGCCCATTGTGTGCAACAGGGATCCCTGTGCAGGCAGGAAGGTCAAGTTTAAAATCTGGTCTGAAGAAATAACAGATGGATTACAGCGGTTCAAGAAAGCAAATCACCACCGCTTTCGCAAGGGTAATTAGGGATGGGCAACAAATGTTGGTCTTCTCATCGATGCCCACAAAGCACAAAAGAATAAAAATAAATCCTCTTCCCCCCCCCCCCCCCCCCCCCCCCCCCCCCCAAAGGTGACTCTTACCAATTTTTACAGATGCACCATGGAAAGTATCCTATCTGGCTGCATCACAGCCTGATATGATAACTGCTCGGCCCAAGGCCGTAAGAAATTACAGAGGGTCGTGTACACAGCCCAGTCCATCACGCAAACTCGCCTCCCATCCATTGACTCTGTCTACACCTCCTGCAGCCTTGTGAAAGCAGGCAGCATAATCAAAGACCCCCTCCCACCCAGGTTATTATCCCAACCTCTTCCATTGGGCAGGAAATACAAAAGTCTGAGAACGCGGACTAACAGATTCAAAAACAGTCTCCCCCACTGTTACCAGACTCCTGAATGACCCTCTTATGGACTGAACTGATCGCTCCATGTATCCTACTCTACTGAGTAGTACTCCACTCCGTATGCTTCACCCGATGCCTCTGTCTATGAATTTGCATTGTGTATCTATCGCTGTCCTATGTTTTTCATGTATGGAACAATCTGTCTGGACTGTACGCAGAACAATACTTTTCACTGTACCTCGGTACACGTGAAAATAAACCCAAATTCAATCCAATATGACCAGAAATATTAGTGGCTCTTCAGTACATATTAGCTGTGGATAATAAATGCAATAAAATTTCAATGCTATAAATAAGGCAGGACCCCTGATATTTATGCAATGCAGCTGAACTGTAGGGACTGTTGAAATTTACTTAACCCCATCCTCCAGTGCCTGCTGCTAGAATGTGTATATCATACTGACACTGCTAATGTGCCCGATTATTATTTTGTAAACTGCTCCACAGAATATTTGTATCAAATTTTTATTTCTATAAAACAAAAATTGCAATTCATGCACTGGGAGCCTGGGGACCAGTTGTTTAATCAGAATTTCATTTATGTTGCATTTAATCTCATTTTGATGGGATAAGACAAATCCTTTGGAAGAATATTGCCAGAGGTAAGAGAACACAAAAACGGGTCTGTAAAGACTTTCCAGGGGCCCTTCAAAATAATACCCTGGAGTTTCACCGATCGAGGCTAACTTGGGAGAACTTTAAAATGGCAGGTGGGGCCTTAAGCCTTGAGTCCGCAACCAATAAAAAGAGCCATTCATCATTCCCATTTTTAAAAATTCATTTATGGCATGTAGGCATTGTTGGCATTCAGAAGGCAGAGGTGAGCTGCCTTCTTCAACCGCTGCAGTCCATGTGGTGTAGATACTTCCCCAGTGCTGCCCGAGTTTGAGGATTTTGACCGGCGACAGTGAATGGGTGGGGTGAAGGTTTGAGTGCCCAGCATTCATTATTAGAACTTAGCCAATGTACCCATAAACAGAGCTGGGTGTTCTAGCCTGCCGGCTTTGATATCCACCCACCTCCCTTGCCTCCTCAGCCTGCCTCCAGGGTCATCAGGCCCAACTCCATCCCACCCCCAAACTCCCTGGAATGAAAATATTATGAGCAGGCAGCTTTTGGAGACGGTCCCCTCATTTGTGAGGTTTCCCAACTTCACCTGCCTGCTTCCTCCACAAAAGTCTGGTCCAATGCGTACCAAACAGGGCCAAACCCATGGACGGGTAATGTAGGCAACTGGTGAGAACTGGGAGGTGGTGGAGTGTAGTTGCCACATGAGTGCTATCTGTCTTATCTAGAAGGAGAGGGTGCATGCTGGAACACTGAGAGTAGCACAAAGGTTACTTAATCTATTTTCTTAAAAGGGGTAGTAAAAAACTCTTCAAATGCAAACGTTTGTGGTTGTAATTTACAGTGTGGGAGAGGGGGTCGTGATTTGAGAAGGTGTCCTTCAACCAACGAGGTTTGAGAACCATTGATCGAGATTGATAACAATTCTGTTTGCGCCATGCAGTCTTTTCCCCTTTAACCACTGTCAACAAGTAGAGGTCAGTTGAATGCAAATTCTTCTGTAGGTGGAATTTAACGCTTTGGAGACAAATTGCGATGGCGGGTTGGAAAATCGGCGCTGCTCCTGCTGGCTGGCAGGCAGGTTGCCGCACCAGATCGTCTGCTTGTCTCGCATTTCCACATTACAAGGTTCTGGGTTTCGTCATATTTCAGGGTTGAGCACAAAAATCAAGATTGGTATTCCAGTCCAGCAGTGAGGTAGTGCTGCACTGCTGAAGAATCTGTCTTTTGGATGGGATGTTAAACCGAGGGCCCCATCTGTCTGCTTGAGTGGATGTCGAAGATCCCATGGCACTATTCGAAGAAGACCAGTGCAGTTATCCCCAGTGTCCTGACCAATATTTACCCCTCAGTTAACATCACAAGATCAGATCACCTGGTCATTATTGCTGTTTGTGGGAGGTTTCTGTGCGTTGTTGGATGTTGCATTTTTCTACATTACAACGATGACCACAGTTTAGAGGTGGCTGTAAAGCACTTTGAGAGGTCTGGTGGTTGTGAAAAACGATATATAAATGAAAGTTTTCCTTTCACTCTCGAATCAAAAATAATGAGTACACAATTATCTAGCAAATACATTTTGTACAAAGGAGCACTCATTTAAAGTATCCAGTTATCTTTTGAGCATATTTCAGCACTTCAGATTGTTGAGAAAATAGAGGTAGCTTTATGGGATTTATATTTGTATTGGTAAATGTTAGAAATAAGGTCATTTTAAGTAGGTTGAATTTAATGATTCTGTGCCTGGAAGGGTAAAATTTATAGTTTGATTCATGATGGACAAAGGTGTTTGCATGTGTGGGGTTTACTTTCAATTCCAACTGCAATTCTATTGTGCTTAAAGAGGGCTACAGTGTGAACAGTAAATAAAGCAACAGTAGTTGCTCAGCAACTGGGGCCTTGTAAGGTAGAACAGTTTTTAAGTTATAGTTTAGATAATTTGATGGCAGTTGAAGATAGGTAGTAAGAGAAAAGATAGCTCTCACATCTCTGCTAGAGGCAATTAGTTTTAGAAGGCTAAAGAGGGAACATCTCTCTCAGCCTTGCTAGAAGAAAAGACATACTATGGAGTAATGGTTAAGAAAACAGATGCCAGAGAGCTAAAGTCCAGCTAAGTAAGGAAACTAGAGAAGTGAAGAGAAGTTTCCAAGAAGTCTGAAGTTAGCGGAACAGGGGAAACTGAGAACCAGAACAGATTACTCTTCAGTAAAGTCACAGAGAGTTGAAAAGGCATTAGATCGTGAGAGGCCAGAAATATATCTGCGGCAGTGCTAAGGTTTGTGAGAAATTACTACAGTTTGGGAGACATTATTTGAAATAATTGCGGAAATTGGTGGCTGGACATTTGAGTTTGTGTAAAAACCTATAAAACAAAGGAAATCTAAAGGGAGAGGTGTAAAACCTGAAAGCAATACTTTGATGGAAGCAGCGGAGCGAAAGCATAATTTAAATTTTTTTTAAAGTGTAACTATTGAAAGCGGAATTTGAAATCACACAAGCTGCAAGCAGAGTTCAGTGAGACAAGATGGCTCACGGTATAAGAATCATCTGGGGGGATTTTGAGGAGAAATCTATAAACATTCACGAGGGTTCAGAGAGAACTGTGTCTTACCACAGATGTCTTGTGTGCTTAAAAGGGACTTAATAATAATAATCTTTATCGTCACAAGTAGGCTTACATTAACACTGCAATGAAGTTACTGAGAAAAGCCCCGAGTCGCCACATTCCGGCGCCTGTTCGGATACACCGAGGGAGAATTCAGAATGTCCAAATTACCTAACAGCACGTCTTTCGGGACTTGTGAGAGGAAACCGGAGCACCCGGAGGAAACCCACGCAGACATGGGGAGAATATGCAGACCTTACAGACAAGTGACCCAAGCCGGGAATCGAACCTGGGACCCTGGAGCTGTGAAGCAACAGTACCATTGTAGCTTAAGATGTATTCCGAAAACTTGTGTGAAACTTCTAAACTAAAGGGGGAGTAAAGGTGTATTGTATTAAAATCCAATTTTTCCATGTTTACTAAATGTTTTTAATCTTGTTAAAACTGCTTAGCAGTCCTGTGAGTCTGTTCCTCCATGTTTTATAAAAAAAAGTTAACGACAAAGTATTTTGAGCCAGGGTTCCATTCTAGGATCTTCCTGTCCAGTTATAACATCAACTGGGGTCTTAACAAGATCGATAATGTCCTTTCAGTGAAGCCAAGATGCAGGACCTATGGGGCGAAATTCTCCGTTATCGGCGGAAAGTCCGTCGATCGGCGCAAAAAACGGCACAAATCCGACTTGCGTCACGTCGGAAAAATGGGTCGAAAGTCTCCGGCCCGAAATGGGCTAGCAGCGACGTAACGGGATCCGCGATTGCGCACGTGGTTCACGCCGTGCAGCGTCATACGCGCCGCACGGCGTGACGGCTCATAAGGCTCCCCCCCCCACCCGACGGAACACCCGACTGGATGGCTGGCCGCCGCTCAGCCCCGAGGTTCGAGTCACGGGATGTGGAGGCGCTCCTGGACGCAGTGGAGCAGAGGAGGGACGCCCTGTATCCCGGGCACGGCCGCAGAGTTGCCCCACGCCACAGCCGGCATCTGTGGAGGGAAGTGGCAGAGACCGTCACCGCTGTGGCCCTGACACCACGGACAGGCACCCAGTGCCACAAGAAGGTGAACGACCGCGTCAGAGCAGGCAGGGTGAGCCTCCCCCATATCCCCCCTCCCCCATATCCCCCCTCCCCATATCCCCCCCCTCCCCCATTATCCCCCTCCTCCATATCCCCCCCCTCCCCCATATCCCCAAGTGAATCCAGCCCTAACCTTAACCTCTGCAATGCACGCGCAACCGATGGCGTGCATTCGCATACCTGCCTAACAATGTTGCCTTTTACCCCTGCCACCCCCACCCCCCCCCCCCCCCACAGGAGAATCGCGCGCGCAACAATAGGGAGCATGTGAGAACTGGAGGAGGCCCCGCTGATGAGAGGCCACTGACCGAACACGAGGAAAGGGCCCTGGAACTGGCTGGCGGACCTGAGGACCGGGAGGATGCTGATGCAGAAGTCGGGGGCGTACTAGCAAGTGAGCACCGACAGCCCATCCCCATATCCCCCCTCCCCTATATCCCCCTCCCCCATATCACCTGATCACTGCCTGATGTCTAACCATGCATGCTTCATTGTGTATCGCAGGACCAAACGTCCAGGCACCCATCCCCGCAGATGCAGACCGCCCGCAGGATGCCCCTCGGAGGCCATGGGAGACAGAGAGACCCGGACCCTCCAGCATGCGACGCCCGCAGGATGCCCCTTGGAGGCCACGGGAGACAGAGAGACCCGGACCCTCCAGCATGCGACGCCCGCAGGATGCCCCTCGGAGGCCACGGGAGACGGAGAGACCCAGACCCTCCAGCATGCGACGCCCACAGGATGCCCCCTTCGTACACCACGGGAGACGGAGAGACCTGGAGCAACAGGGAGACGACACCCCCGTCACGTGCGGGAGCGACCACCCAGCGACGAGGGGGGCAGCCACAGGCCCCCGTCACATCCGAGCCAGGACACCACTACCCAGGACACCACTACCCAGGACACCACTACCCGGGACAGCACTGCCCAGGACACCCCTACCCAGGACAGCACTACCCAGGAAGACGAAATACCGGACAGTGACTCAGAGTGGATGGGTGGAGACGAACCCCCCACCCCAAAGTGCCATGGACTCAGAGTGGGACGAAGAGCACGACACAACGCCACTGCTGTCACCAACACCCTCCACCATCGCAGAAACACTCACCTCGGTTGGGCACTTTAGTGATGAGGCATCTGCTACACTCACTGGTGCGCACAACACAGCCGTCCCGGTACAGCAGGTGGAGGTAGGAGCAGCAGATGGGCCGGGCGGTCGGAGGGCAGCCCAGCCCAAGCGAACATCTGCCGCCCAGATGGATCCCGGGTTCCTGGAGTTACCACACCCACACGTAGATCCGATGCAACCACCGACCCGGAGACGAGCGAAGAGGGTGACGGCCAGCTTGCAGCGGCTGCAGTCGCAGGTGGAGGAGTCCACCCGCGTCCAGGAGCTGGGAGTGGTGCCGGTCATGCGTGCCACCCAGGCCGACACCGCACGGGTGGCGTCTGCGGTGGAGGCAATGGGTGCGACGGTGTCAGACATGGGGAACGGTTTGCGAGGCATGGGGCTTTCCGTGCAGGCGGCGTCTGTGGCCCAGGACATGGCTGCCCTCTCACAGGAGGCCATGAGCCAGCGCCAGATGGCAGAGGCGCTCAACACCATAGCCCAGTCTCAGCAGGCCATAGCCCAGTCTCAGCAGGCCATGGCCCAGTCTCAGCAGGCCATGGCCCAGTCTCTGCAGGCCATGGCCCAGTCTCTGCAGGCCATCGCTGAGGGCATCGGCGCCAGTGGCCATGTGCGAGCCGGCGTCGCACTGTCACAGACAGGGTTTGCCAACCCCCTGGGCTCCATGGCTGCAAACCTGCAGACCCCTGTCGATACCAGCACGGGCCTCCAGGACTGGCAGCGCCAGATGTCGGGGGGGCGGCGGATGGCCAGTCCATTCGCATCCCCCACCCATGTAGAGGCCTGGGGGCCATCGGGCACCCCGAGGGAAGAGGAGGTGGTGTGGTCCGTCCCGGCTCCCCCTGTAGGGGAGGTCCCGGAACACCGCGAAACCTCGGACTCCGCCCCCCCCCTTCCGTCCCAGGTGCATCGGGTGGGCAACGGGCAGGACAGGCTGGCAGCTCGCCATCCCAGTCACCCGGGCCACAGCCTGGCCCATCTAGGCCAGGACGCCCCAGGAAACGGCCGCCAAAGGGATCCAGTGCCAGAGGGCAGGAATCACAGGAGTCCACCTCCAGTTCTGCTGTACCGTCTGGGGAACCACGTAGACGTAGTCAAAGGGCCCGTAAGGCCAAACAATTAGACACTGAGTAAGTTGGCACGGGTGCAGGGCACAGATGAGTTTTAGGGGCTAGGTCACGTGCATGAACTCCTTTGGTTATTAAAGTCAATGTTACACCTACAGAAGCTGCCTTTGTGCTCTGTCCAAAGCATGCGGGGGTGTCATGTACGTTGAGCGCAAGTGTGTGTGTGAGGGGTGGTCTTACCTCAGCCCCAGGTGAGTCTGCCCCGTTCCCCCGGGCTGCCATCAACATCCCCCCGGGCAGAGGACGGGACCGTGCGCTGCAGTGTCACAGCCGCATGCAGGGATGGTCTGGGTGGATGGTGGTACTGTGGCCATGGGTCAGACATAGTCCAACGATGTGGAGCCAGGAGCTCACCGCAGGGCGGGTTGTCATCATCCTCCATGGCCTGCAATAGACACACGTCCACCCGCAACTGTGTGAGCCCGGCCCGTTGTGCCGCAGGTGGATCGGCAATGGGGGGGGTGGTGTGCATGCGGGTGGGGTGGGTGGGGTTGGGGAGGGGGGTGAGGGTGCTGGATGGGTGGGGGGTGTGGGTGGTCGGCTGTTGCCATGGTGTGCGGTCTGTGGCCATACTACCCAATTCCCACGCCCACCTAGTCAGTGAAGCGGGCGGCTATCAGTCTGTCCCGTGCCCGCTGGGCCAGCCGGTAACGGTGGACAGCCACCCGCCTGTGTCTACCCCGTCTGCCCTGACCATTGCCCCCATCCCCCTCATCTGGGGAGGACTGCGCCTCTTCCTGCTGCTCCTCCACTCCGCCCTCCTCTGCCTGCGGCACATCGCCCCTCTGCTGGGCTATCTTGTGCAGGACGCAGCACACCACAATGATGCGGCCGACCCTATCTGACCAATACTGGAGGGCGCCCCCAGAGAGGTCCAGGCACCTGAAACGCATCTTCACGCCAAAGCACCTCTCTATCACTCCCCTTGTCGCTACATGGGCATCATTGTAGCGGTTCTCCGCCTCATTGCATCGCCTCCGTATAGGCGTCATCAGCCACGATCGCAATGGGTAGCCCCTGTCGCCCAGCAACCAGCCCCTCAGCCGGGGGTGGCGTCCCTCGTACATGCCGGGGATGGATGACCGCGACAACACGTACGAGTCGTGTACACTGCCTGGGTAACGGGCGCAGAAGTGCAGGATCATCATGCGGTGGTCGCAGACCACCTGTATGTTCATCGAATAGGTCCCCTTCCTATTGGTGAACACGGCCCTGTTATCTGCAGGTGGCCGCACGGCGACGTGCATCCCATCGATCGCGCCCTGGACCATGGGGAACCCGGCCACGGCAGAGAAGCCCACGGCCCGGGCATCTTGGCTGGCCAGGTCCACAGGGAAGCGGATGTAGCGGTGCGCCATGGCATATAGGGCATTTGTCACTGCCCCGATGCACCGATGTCTGCGATATGCCGGACAGGTCCCCCTCGGTGCCTGGAATGACCCCGTTGCATAAAAGTTCAGGGCCACCGTAACCTTGACGGACACGGGGAGAGGGTGTCCCCCGCCAGTGCCACGCGGTGACAGGTGTGCCAGCAGGTGGCAGATGTGTGCCACGGTTTCCCGCCTCATCCGGAGTCTCCTCCTGCATTCCCGGTCCGAGAGGTCCTGGTATGACTGCCGGGGCTGGTACACACGGGGCGCCCTCGGGTGCCTCCGTTGCCGTGGGGCCGCGACGTCCTCCTCCCCCACCTCGTCCTGTCGGTCAGGTGTCCCTCCAGCCTGGGCGGCTGCCGCCTGACCCTCTGCGGCAGCCTGCGCCGCCTCTCTGGCACGCTCCTCCTCCTCCTCATCCAGGGCAACATAGACATTAGCGGCTGCCGCCATGGCGGCCAACATCGCTGGATGATCGGAAAACATGACGGCCTGGTGGGGGGGAGGGGAACGACGACATGTCATCATTACCCATATCCCCTCCTCCCCCCAGCCAGGTGGCATGGACCGCATGGGTCCAACTGTTGGAGGCTGGCACCTGGCCAGGTGGACCAACTCACTTGCCCTCGCATCCCCCTCCCCGGCACGGACCCCCCCCCCCATCCCCCTCCCCGGCACGGAACCCCCATCCCCCTCCCCGGCACGGACCCCCCCAACCTCCTCCCCGGCACGGACCCCCCATCCCCCTCCCCGGCACGGACCCCCCCCCCCAACCTCCTCCCCGACACGGACCCCCCCCCCCATCCCCCTCCCCGGCACGGACCCCCCCAACCTCCTCCCCGGCACGGACCCCCCCAACCTCCTCCCCGGCACGGACCCCAACCTCCTCTCCGACACGGACCCCATCCCCCTCCCCGGCACGAACCCCCCATCCCCCTCCCCGGCACGGACCCCCCCATCCCCCTCCCCAGCACGGACCCCTCCCAACCTCCTCCCCGGCACGGACCCCCCATCCCCCTCCCCGGCACGGACCCCCCATCCCCCTCCCCGGCACGGACCCCCCCCATCTCCGGGCACGGACCCCCCCCATCCCCGGCACGGACCCCCCATCCCCCTCCCCGGCACAGACCCCCCCCATCCCCCTCCCCGGCACGGAACCCCCCATCCCCCTCCCCGGCACGGACCCCCCCCATCCCCCTCCCTGGCACGGGAACCCCATCCCCCTCCCCGGCACAGACCCCCCCCCCCAACCTCCTCCCCGGCACGGACCCCAACCTCCTCCCCGGCACGGACCCCCCCCCATCCCCCTCCCCGGCACGGACCCCCCCCATCCCCCTCCCCGGCACGGAACCCCCCATCCCCGGCACGGACCCCCCATCACCCTCGCCGGCACAGACCCCCCCCCAACCTCCTCCCCGGCACGGACCCCAACCTCCTCCCCGGCACGGACCCCCCCATCCCCCTTCCCGGCACGGACCCCCCCTCCCCCTCCCCGGCACTGACCCATCCCCCTCCCCGGCACGGACCCCCCCCCCCAACCTCCTCCCCGGCACGGACCCCAACCTCCTCCCCGGCACGGACCCCCCCATCCCCCTCCCCGGCACGGACCCCCCTCCCGGCACTCCCCCGGAGCCCAGCCCACTCTAACCACCCCCCCCCGCCGCACACACACACACACAACCCGAGACACACCTCTCCCCACACATTCAGACTGCGGCCACGCCATCGCCTGCCCAGAGCCAACCCCCCAGGCCGTCACTCACCTCCACGCTGGTCGGCGTGACCCTGGAGCACAGGGTCACGCCGATGAAAAGGAGGTTTAATTTACGTCGACTTGAACGGTCATCACGTCGACGGGACTTCGGCCCATCCGGAAGGGAGAATATCGGCAGGCCGAAAATCGGCTGCCTTGCGCAGACCTGTGCCATTCTCCGACGGCAGCGGCGCCATTAAAGCCCCGCCGACTTTTCTCCCTTCGGAGACTTCGGCAACCGGCGGGGGCGGGATTCACGGCGGCCAACGGCCATTCTCCGACCCTCTGGGGGCTCGGAGAATGACGCCCATGATGTTCCTGTTTGAACAATTGAATTTTAACAGCTCAACATCACCACCAACAGGATCGGAGTGGTACTTCAACCAGCCAAATGAACCAAATACCAAGCAAAAAGCTTCATTCTTAAACTTGCATTCCTCAACACAACAACTGATGCCAAAATAACTCAGCACTTGAAACTGATCTTCCTGTAGTGTAGTGTAATTAAATAAAATATGGAGAAAATCAATAAGAAAAGTGCAACTTGATGCTAAATGTTTTAAAGCAGATATAATCATAAAATTGCTGCTGGCTCTTCGCACTCCAAAGTGTCACAAATGGAAACAATACCTTTATATAGAACTCTCTTTGTGCAGTGGCTGAGAGACAGAAAGCAGAGTCATGGGGAGAAGTTTTTGTAGACTCGAGGGAAATTTGCAGTAGCAGCCCCCAGATGCGTGCAATTTGGCCAAAGCTATTTTTAATATATATTAGCATCCTGGATTCTTCTAAGGTGCATAATATCAAAGTTTGGAGATACAAAAGTACATTGCAGTATGCTCACACAGTGAATATGCAATAGGATAAGGGTGAACCTAGGGAGGACATTTTGGTACAACTGTGTGATGCAATGGAGTGAAAGTGTCGATTAGCACGCAGCAAAGGTAAGAGAGGGACATAAAAAATGGGAATTTGGGATCAGAAATTCAGTGAGCATGAATACTGAGCTCAGAGCTGGACTCCCCAACCTTCATCAGCTGATGTGACTTCACGTACTCTTTTAAAAGTTGCATACTGTGACTTGGACTGTATAAACAAGTGGGGGAGAAGGGAATGGAAAGAAGCTGATAGGGTAAGATGAAGTAAAGTGGGAGCCTAGTGGTGAAAACTCCAGGCGACCACAGTGGTTAAAAGCAACAACTATTTATTTACCAGCAGAATATCTATTTACATGCAACTATTTACAAGGCATAGCAGCAGCAAACCACAACTCCTACAATCCCCCATTCCGGGGCGGCACAGTGACACAGTGGTTAGCACTGCTGCCTCACAGCTCCATGGACCTGGGTTTGATTCCGACTATGGTGTTCTTTGTGATTCTTATCATCAGGATGGATGTTGTAGTGTTCACAAAGACCACAGAAGCTAAGTTCATTAACAAAGCTAACATTTATTTACGCTACTTATTAAAGCTTGACCACTTACTCCTATAGTAAACAATAATCTAGTAATCTACACTCAACGAACACTAGTCTCTACACTCACAGGGAACACACGATTCCAACATTCCAAGAACCTTATTGATGATGATTGATGGAGCAACTAAATTATAAATAAGATGCTTCCCTGACAAGAATTAAGATAGAATTCCTTTAGGAGACCAAGGGAAGGCGGGTCATCAGGAAGGGCCTCATGTGGAGGGGGACACCATCGCTATCGCAAACATTCCCCTGTCACATCAAGGACGTTTTGATGATGGAACGATGTATGAAGCGAGGGATGTGAAATACTTCAGGAATAGTTCCAGCAGAGGATGCATGAAAAGTTCTAGAAAGTGCTATAAATGGATGATTTCAGTCAAAGTTGAGTTCCAATATGATTATTACACTTACTGTGTGTTGCTGCAACTGTACAAGGCATTGGTGAAACCGTGCCTGGAGTACTGTGTACAAACCTCATTTGAGGAGCAATGGAGTTGCATTAGAGCCAGTTCAGAATTCACTGGATTGATTCCAGAGAGTGAGGGGTCTTATGAAGAGATTGAACAGTTTAGGCCTATCTTGGGTTTAGGAGAATGAGAGGATATCTAATTGGGGTATATAAGATGATAAAAGTTGACAAAGTAGAGATGGAGTGGATGTTTCCTCTTGTGCGGCAATCTAGAACGAAAAGTAACAGTTTTAGGATAACAAAACAAAGAACAAAGAAAAGTACAGCACAGGAACAGGCCCTTCGTCCCCCCAAGCCTGCGCCAACCATGCTGCCCGACTAATCTACAATCTTCTACACTTCCTGGGTTCGTATCCCTCTATTCCCATCCTATTCATGTATTTGTCAAGATGCCCCTTAAATGTCACTATCGTAAGTTGTAGCAGATTAAAACAGGGATGAGGAGAAATTACTTCTTTGAAAGGGTCGTGAATCTAGAATTCGCTACCTCAGGTGCCGAGACATTGAGTAAATTTAAGAGATAGACAGATTTTTAATTAGTAATGGGTTAAGTGTTATAGAGAATGGGCAGGACGGTGGAGTTGAAGCCGAGAGGAGATCTCAGCCATGATGGTATTGAATAGCGGAGCAGGCTCGAGGGGCTGAATGGCCCACTCCTGCTCCTAGTTCTTATGTAAAGTTTTTTTTAATTTTAGAGTGCCCAATTCATTTTATTTCTTCCAATTGAGGGGCAATTTAGTGTGTTCAATCCACCTACCTTGCACATCTTTGGGTTGTGGGGGTGTAACCCATGCAAACACGGGGAGAATGTGCAAACTCCACATGGACAGTGACCCAGAGCTGGGATCGAACCTGGGACCTCAGTGCCGCGATGCAACAGCGCTAGCCACTGCGCCACCGTGCTGCCCTGTTCTTATGTAAAGTTAAAAAAGTAATATGTTGGCACTTTATCAGCGTTTGACTGCTCTAGCAGTAGTAATACGCTGCAGAATTAGAAACAAATTAGGGCACACTCTTAGCATAACGTTTGAGTGTCTAGCCATAAAGCATTTGGCATATAATTCTGGTTAGCACGCTGTCTGTGAACTGCCTTCTCAAGGTCTAATCCTCCGTCCCCAGACTGCTGAGTACTTCTCAGTCCCTTAAAAAGTCTTATAAAGGGGCAGCACGGTGGCGCAATGGTAGCACTGCAGTCTCACGGCGCCCAGGTTCGATCCCGGCTCTGGGTCACTGTCCGTGTGGAGTTTGCACATTCTCCCCGTGTTTGCGTGGGTTTCGCCCCCACAACACAAAGATGTGCAAGAAAAGTGGATTGAACACGCTGAACTGCCCTTTAATTGGGAAAAAATGAATTGGGTACTCTAAATTTATAAACAAAAACAAAAAATCTTATATAAACTAACTCTAGATTCATTTCTTCTGTTTCCCCTATAATCCTTCATGAGACTCCCTGTAAAATGCTCGGAGATATTTTTCTGTAGTGAGTGTAGCCACCTGAATACAGTTGCTGTGATGGAAGCATGCAGCAGGTGAGTTATGAGGTATCCCTGATCTAGCCCCTTGAAGCCTCAATGTGCCAGATATTTCTCTCCAGCTCATCACCTGGGTGCACTCCAATAAGGAGCTGACTCCCGAGAAAGAAACAAATGACAGCAATTAATGCAGCAGACACGATACTAATACCAGGTTTCGCCAGGAGGAAAATTGTTGTCAGGACTCTCTTCTTTCTCAGCCTTCCTTAGGTGAAACTTCTTGTATTGTTTTATGTCCTGCCCTATCTTATTTGTATTTTGTTTAGTCTTGCTATAGTGGGACATTGATAGCTCGCTAGATCTAATCAAGGGCTTTCAGGCAAGTACACATAGTTTTTTCAATACATCCGATATCTGAATAATCATGTACAGGTGCTCTAAGCCATATTGTATAGACTTTATGGTCTAGCAGTTGATGTGTTAAGTAAGTTGGTTCAACGTTGACTGCAACTGGATGCAGTGAAACTAGAAACAGGCTTCTGACACAGGAGATGGTCCAACACTGTTTTATTGAACTTCCTGATTGCTGTACATAGTCTGCTGTGAGTTGACACTCAATCGATCTAACTGATAACCTCCTACTGGCTTGACCAGACTCACTCTCTACATCATGGTGATAGTGCTCACTGGCTTGTGCACTCTTTCTATCTCAGTAGCTGTGTCCTGTCGAGAGAGGGAGAGTCTTAATGCCCTGTGTGCTTTATAGTGGTGGTGTCCTGTCTGGTGATTGGTTGTTATGTGTCGTGTGTGTTCATTGGTTATCCTGTGTGTCAATCACTGCCTGTCTGCATCTCATTATATACATGAGTGGATATTATGACAGCAGTATTTTGAAAGGATCTGTGATGGCTGAAAATGGGATCCTGGATTCTGGGAACATTGTAGAGGACCAGTGCAATGGGAAGGAAGCCTCCAGGAGCTTGGAGCAATTGCAGGCTGTTCTGGGATCAGGAAGAACTAGAATATGGTCTTGAGATGTTCACCATTGAGAGGTTCTCAAGGTCTAGGAGTGTGGGGGGGGTATCTGGGGATTGCCAGGGATAGTCTAGTAGGACTGGGGTGTCTGCTGAAATCTGACAGCAGTGGTCAGGCAGTCTAGCAATGGCGGGGAACATGGCAATGGGGCCAGAGCTGCCCTTAGTCTTCTTCAAGCTGTTGAGCCCCAACTCCCACTGCTTCCACCGTTGTCAGTTGGTGCCCACCTCGAGAAACTGCCTTCAAACAATTGGTGCTTAGAAGAGATTTAGAGCACTATTCAAATTTGCCACCTTAATTAAACCAAAATTCCTGGACTAATTGCAGCAAAATGTGGTCAGAGTTTACTGGAACAATTGCAAACTATGCCTGAACCTGATAGTCTGGGATAGAGTCTGTTAGAGATGCTGCAGGAGACTGAAACGTAAGTTTCTTTGGCGCCTAGTGTGGCCCACTATTGAGGCACCAAGATCAGAGTGAGCTGGGTCAAGTGCAGAGAGACTCCACACCCATGGCAGCCTAAAGGTCAGGCGTAGGATTGAAGGCTAGCACTGAACTACAGAAGGGCCAAAGTGGACCCCAAAGTGCGGTGATGTTGGTGGGGACGGGGGGGGGACGTTTAGGCTGAGATTACGGTGTGGGCTACAAAGATGGAGTTTTCTTTTTTTTTTACTTATGTAGCCCTCTATAGGGGAGGTTTTGGTACACAGTGGTAGCATTTCTATCTCTGGGCCAGAAGCTCTGGGTTCAAGCCCCATTTCAGGACTTGATGGCCACCGAAGTTCATAACGTAGCTGAACAGATGGATTATCAGTCCATAAATCCTCCCAATATGCCTGATAGCAGACAGTAAGGGTGGGAAGATTTCCTGGTCAGCCAGACTACAGAAGACAACAGCAAATCACTGCAATTCGTTGCCAAGCATCATCATGAACCAATCCAATGGAGGTTCATGGTGACCAACACCCTCTTAGGACTTGGTACCTGAAGGACGAGGAGGAACCCTCTACAGAGATGACAACTAAGGGCTCATTTTCATGACTATTATTGAGAGAGGAAACTGAGTCGGCTAGAACCAAGGTTATATTTCTTGGAAGATTGCGTCTTCCTAGCTCTGGAGATGTGAGGGAGACGCCTGACATCATGTCAATTAAGTGCCTGTTTCCCTGACACCCTGGTGAAATCAGTGGGCACTGGTGGGTAGGCTTCTGCCATGTGCCAGGATTGCAGCCTGTTTGAATTTCGAGAAAGAATCTTCAGTCAACCCACATTTCCAGAGACATTAGGAATTAAAACATTCTTTGCTCTGCCTGAGCAATTAACATCGACACCATCAAGCGGATGGCCTCTGAGATCACAGTTCATCATCTGACGCCTTCCTACATCTTATTGCCATCTTGTATGGCCGTGGTGCTAGCTTTAATTTGTATACACCCTGGAGTTGAGGTTTTGTCGGGCCAGTACAATCCAAAATTCTGAAGGAGAGAAGCGAAAAACAGGAAGAGCTCCATCCGGGCCAGTTTTTCCCCCGGGCACGCTCGCAGTCCCAAGAAATTCAACATGACACGTTAATGAGTCGAGATGAAAAATGAGTCTAGCTTGAATCAATTTGGAATGGTTTAAGAGTTAAGACTACCTTGCAAATCATGTTGTCAGCAGATGATAAAGCACTATGCAGAGTACATTAGGCATCATTCTATTCATGATCACAACCGGGCGGCAGGGTAGCACAGTGGGTAGCACTGTCGCTTCACAGTGACAGGGTCCCAGGTTCGATTCCCAGCTTAGGTCACTGTCTGTGTGGAGTTTGCACGTTCTCCCCATGTCTGCGTGGGTTTCCTCCGGGTGCTCCGGTGTCCTCCCACAAGTCCCGAAAGACGTGTTGTTAGATAATTTGGACATTCTAAATTCTCCCTCAGTGTACCCAAACAGGCGCCGGAATGTGGTGACTAGGGGATTTTCACAGTAACTTCATTGCAGTGTAAATGTCAGCCTACTTGTGACAATCCGGTTTCCTCCCACAGTCCAAAGATGTGCAGGTAGATGGATTGGCCATGCTAAATTGCCCTTAGTGTCCAAAACATGTTAAGTGGGGATAGGGTAGATACGTAGGCTTCAGTAGGATGCTCTTTGTAAGGGCCAGTGCAGATTTGACGGGCCAAATGGCCTCCTTCTGCACTGTAAATTCTATGAATAAAGATTATTTTAAAAAACCTTGGCATTCCTTATTTAATTCTGGGTTGAGCTTCAAACACCCCGCCCACTCCAACCCAGCTCACCTACAACGGAAAACCTTATTCATGCCTTTGTTACCCTTTGACTATCTCGATTTTAAAACTGCAACGTTGTTGGACTGGGAGGTCAGTCACTTAGCAGAGAGGGTGATGGTTGGATGGCACATTGGTGCGAGTTAGGAAATGCGCAGTGGAGCTTTGGATAAATTTCTGAGATTTCCACAAGGCGAGAAAGAAACCCAGTGACTTTCCAGTTAGCAAAGGTCCGCACACTCCACCTCTAACATATGAAGGAATATAGGATGAACAGATTTCTGTCCCCCATTCTGACTTCCGGTGACGTCATGTGAGTGGAGGTCACACGTGGGGAAGCTCCTACTCGAAGTTTTGGGTTTTTTGAACTTTAATGCCCGATCCCAGGGTCAATTGTTTGAATAAATCAGTGCAGGAAGATATTGCGATGTCAAAGGCCCAGAAGAAGAACGGCGGGAAGAAGGGGCGAACGAACATCCGTTGTCAAATGAGTCGATGTCTCAGGCGGAAAAAAAGATGGCGGGGAAGGAGCACAGTGTGGCTCCGCTCCCCTCACAGCGGATTCTCTGATTGATGTAATGTCGGGAGAATTTGAAAGGCTGTTCACCAAGCATATGGAAGTTATGCAAAGGGAAATGACGGCTGTGATGAGAGCATGGGTGGGGGAAGCGATGGCCCTTGGACAGGCTGCTGTGTCGAAGAATCCGGCCGAGATAAGGAGAGAGGTTGAAACGGATGGAGGAGACTATGTCGGAGCACAGCGACCAAACCACTTTGATGGGTGAGGGGTGGCAGAGGTGAATAAGGTGGAGGACCTGGAGAACAGGTCAAGGAGGTAAAATCTTCGGACAGTGGATCTACCGGAGGGGGTGGAAGTCCCGAGGCCGACCGAATACTTTGCAAAGATGCTGGCGGAGTTGATGGGGGAGGATGAAGAACCCTCCCGATACGAGCTGAACAGGGCACAACGGTCGCTCAGGCCAAAGCCAAAGGCGAATGCGCCACCAAGAGCAGTTATGCTTCACTTCCATAAGTATCATACCAAGGAAAAGGTCCTAAACTGGGTGAAGCAAAGGCAAGAGATGAAATGGGAGCGTGCTGGTATACGAATTTGCCCAGATTTGACGATGAATTTGCCGAGAAGGCGGGCGGCTTTAGGACGGGTGATGGCGGCACTCTACAACAAAGGCGTATGGTTTGGAATGGTCTATTCCGCAAAGTTAAGGGTGACGTACAACTCGAAGGATCTCTACTTCAGGGCGGCAGAGGCGTTTGTGAAGGATTGGGACTGAAATGAGATCTTGACTGAGGTGAAGGGGACTGGGCTTAGTCTTTGTTTTATTGTTTATGGTGTTTTACATTTCTGTACCGGGTGGCGGGAACGTAGGGGTCTTGGGGTTGGTTGAATGTGGGGGGGTAGTCTAGCTGTGTTTAGAGTTTGTCATAAGTACTTTGGGCTTGGGGGATATGGTCATTAACTTTGGTGGGGCGTTGTTGCTGGGTTTTCTTTTTGTTCCTGGGATTGGGCTATGGAAGAGGGGATTGGAAGGAGGGGGCTCGCATGGGGGCCCCCACACTAACAGAGTTTGGCTAGTGTGGTGGGGAAAGGGTCCGCAGCTGTCAAAGTCTGTTTGAGCAGGTTTCGATGGGCCTGGAGGCGTGAAAGTGTGTGTGTGTGGGGGGGGGGGGGGGGGGGGGGGGGAGTGATACTGGATGAGGGGTTGATATTGTTGATATGGGGAAGAAGTTGTTATTTTGGCGGGGAGGTGTTCAAAGGTGACAAAAGAATGGGGCATGTTAGGCCTGAGAGGCAAGACCCAGGGCTATGATGATGGTGGATGGGAAGGGTTAGGGGTGGTGGGTGAGAGACTCCAGTCAGAATGGTAACGTGGAAAGTGAGGGGGTTAGGGGGACCAGTGAAGAGATCAAAGGTTTTCACTCATTTCAAACGCTTAAAGGCTGATGTAGTGATGCTGCAGGAGACACATCTAAGGGTGAAAGATCAGGTGATGCTTTTGAAAGGCTGTGAGAGTCATATATTCTACTCGGCGTTTGGCAGTAGGGCTCGGGGTGTGGCGGTACTGGTAGGCAAGAGGTTACGCTTTCAGATGGAGAGGGTGGTGGCTATCTATACCCATTTGTAAATTTCTTATTTCCTCAGTGCAATTTACTATCCCACCTATTTTAGTGTAATCTGCAAATTTGGCTTTCGTACCTTTTATCCCTGCATCCAAATATTAATGTCACATTACATTCATCCCCCACCATCTGGCCTGCGAAATCCTGCCAACTGTCCTGGCTTGAGACAATTCACACCTCTTTAACCTGGGGTTACCCCATCTCTGGATCTGTAAAGATTTAATCACCTGCTAATGCTCGCATTCCTAGCATTGTTTGGCATCTTTGAATTTGTCTATATATGTGTTTCTGGAACAGACCTCTTCATTCACCTGAGGAAGGAGCAGCGCTCCGAAAGCTAGTGACATCGAAACAAACCTGTTGGACTTTAACCTGGTGTTGTAAGACTTCGTACTGTGCTCACCCCAGTCCAACGCCGGCATCTCTACATCCAAATATTAATATAGATTGTAAATAATTGAGGCCCGATGACCAAACCCTGTGGAATCCCACTAGTTACATCACGCCAGCCAGCAAAAGAGCCATTGATCCTGACTATCTGCCCTCTGTCGGTTGGCCAGTCTTCTGTCCAAGCTGTGTCATTGAAAGCTTAAAAAAAACCTCTGTTCTAGCAATTACAATAGATAGAATCTCTACGGAGCAGAATGAGGCAATTTGGTCCATCGAGTCTGCACTCTATACCTGTAATCCCATAACTTAACCTGTACATCCCTGGACACTAAGGATCAATTTAGCATGACCAATCCACCTAACCAGCAGATCTTTGGACTGTGGGAAGAAACCAGCGCACCCGGAGGAAACGCACGCAGACACGGGGAGAACGTGCAGACTCCGCACAGACAGTGACCTGAGGCCGGAATCAAACCCGGGTCCCTGGCGCTGTGAGGCAGCAGTGCTAACTACTGTGCCATCATGCCACATTTCCCCAAGGGCTATCATTGTTATTATCAATGCTTTCCATAATCTATAATAATCTTAGCAGGGGGCTGTAAATTCACAGTTTGATTGATAACTCAAAATGTTATTCATGTATTAGCTATCTTTTGTGGGGTTCATGTGGGAGTGCGGCCCCTTTAAGGAGCGATACTTCGTGGTCCGGCTCAGGGCCTGTCATACAGAGCCCAACTCATGGGGGAAAAGCACAAGACCCTGGGAGCAAAGTCCCCGGCAGAGTGGACCCAGCAGCCAGAGAGTGAAAACTTGCTTCGTGACTCTGTGCCTGGTCTATAATTACTTTTACTTGTTACCAATAAACCCTTGTTCCGTTATACTGGAAGTCTTCCAGTATTGCCTCGAGCCACCACGCTTATGATGAGGTATTTATGTTTTAATAAGGGATTAATGGGTCGCTAAGGGGACACAGCGGTGGGTGGGGAGACTTGGTTGGGCATTGAGTTGGAATGGGGTCTCTAAGGGCGGCTATGGTAGTGGGTGTGAGTAACAGAGTTTATGGGTAAGAGCGGGGGGGGCGGGTTCTAAAGTTTAAGGAGACAACTGGGCCAAGTTCCAAAAAACAGGCGTCCTGTTTTGTATTTCAGGTTTGCAGTGCCTGGCCCAGTCTGGGGGGGGGGGGGTTGTTGGTGTCTGTCTTTCTGGGGGGGGGGGGGGTCTGGGGGGGTGGTCTCAGGCTGGGGGGTGGGGTTTGGGGGTGTTCTCTCTGTCGGGAGGTCTCTCTGCCGGGGGTTGGTCTCTCAGGGTGGGTGTCTGGGGGGTGGGGGGTCTGGGGGGTGGTTTCAGGATGGGGTCTGGGGGTGATCTCTCTGCCGGGGAGGTGTCTCTGCCGGTGCTTGGTCTCTCAGGGTGGGTGTTTGGGGCGTGGTCTCTCAGGGTCAGGGGTGTGTCTGGGGGGGGGGGGGGTCTCTCAGGGTGGGGTGTGTGGCTGGAGGGTGGGGCCTTGGGGGCTGGTCTCTCAGGGTGGAGTGTGCGTCTGGGGGGAGGGGTCTGGAGGGATGGTCTCTCAGGGTGGGCACAGTAACAAGTCTTACAACACCAGGTTAAAGTCTTAACAGGTTTCTTTCAAACACTCCGAAAGTTAGTGTTTGAAACAAACCTGTTGGACTTTAACCTGGTGTTGTAAGACTTCTTACTGTGCCCACCCCAGTCCAACGCCGGCATCTCCATATCATGGCTGTCAGTGTGGGGTGTGTGGCTGGAGGGACGGGTCTGGGGGCTGATCTCTCAGGGTGGAGGGGTGTCTGGGGGGATGGTGTGGGGGGGTGGTCTCTCGGGGGGGGTCTCTGCCAGGGAGTGGGTCTGACTGGGGAGGGAGGGTCTCTCTGGGGGAGTCTCTCATGGTGGTGTCTGTGTCTGGGGAGAGGGGTCTGAGGGGAGGGTCCCTCTGTCGGGGGTAGGGTCTCCCTGGGTGGGGGGGGTGTCTGATGGGAGGGTCTTTCTGTCGGGGGGAGGGACTCTCTGTCAGGGGGTAGCGTCTCTTTGGGTGGGGTGTGTATCTGGGGGAGGGCCTCCCTGTCGTGGGGTAGGGTCTCTCTGGATGGGGATGTGTTTGGACGGAGGGTGTCTCTGGGGGGGAAAGTCTGTCTGCATAGGGTGTGTCTGGGGGAAGGGCCTCTGTCGGGGCGAGAGTCTCTGTTGGGGAGAGGGTCTCTCTCTCTCTGAGGGGAGAGTCTCACTCTCTGGGGGCAGGGTCTCTCTCTCTGGGGGAAGTGTCTCTCTCTCTCTGGGGGGAGGGCCTCTCTCTGGGGGAGGGTCTCTATTTCTGGGGGGGGGAGAGTCTCTCTCTAGGGGAGGGTCTCTCCCTCTGGCGGGAAGGTCTCTCTCTGGGGAGGGTCTCTCTCTCTGGGGGGAGGGTCTCTCTCTGGGGGGAGGGTCTCTCTCTCTGGGGAGAGGGTCTGTCTCTGGGAGGAGGGTCTCTCTCTCTGAGGGGAGGTCCCTCTCTGTGGGGGGAGTGTCTCTCTCTCTCTGGGGGGAGGGTCTCTCTCTCAGGGGAGTGTCTGGGGGAGGGTCTCTCTCTCTGAGGGGAGGTCCCTCTCTGGGGGGGAGGGTCTGTGGGGGGAGTGTCTCTCTCTCTGGGGGGAGGGTCTCTCTCTCAGGGGAGTGTCTGGGGGAGGGTCTCTCTGGGGGAGGGTTTCTCTCTGGGGGAGGATGTCTGGGGGGATGGTCTCTCTCTTGGGGGGAGAGTGTCTGGGAGGACGGTCTCTCTGGGTGGAGGGTCTCTGTCGGGGGAGGGTCTCTCTCTGGGGGAGGGTCTCTCTCTCTGGGGGCGGGTCTCTCTGGGGGGCGGGTCTCTCTGGGAAACGGGATCCCTGGGGGGGCGGGGTCTCTGGGGGGGGCGGGGTCTCTCGGGGCGTGTATCTCTCTGAGGGGGCGGGGTCTCTCTCGTGGGGGTGGGGTCTCTCGGGGGCGGGGCCTCTGTGGGGGGCGGGTCTCTGGGGCGGCGAGGTCTCTCTGTGAGGGGGCGGGTATCTCTGTGAGGGGGCGGGGTCTCTGTGAGGGGGCGGGTATCTCTGTGAGGGGGCGGGGTCTCTCTAGGGGCGTGGTCTCTCGGGGGGGGGCGGGGTCTCTCTGGGGGGGCGTGTCTCTCTGTGAGGGGGCGGGTATCTCTCTGTGAGGGGGCGGGGTCTCTCTGTGAGGGGGCGGGGTCTCTGAGGGGGCGGGTATCTCTGTGAGGGGGCGGGGTCTCTCTCTGTGAGGGGGCGGGCATCTCTGTGAGGGGGCGTGGTCTCTCTGGGGCGGCGGGGTCTCTCTCTGGGGGGCGTGTCTCTGGGTGGGAGCGGGTATCTCTCTGTGAGGGGGCGTGGTCTCTCTGGGGGGCGTGGTCTCTCTGGGGCGGCGGGGTCTCTCTGGGGGGGCGTGTCTCTCTGTGAGGGGGCGGGGTCTCTCTCTGTGAAGGGGCGGGGTCTCTCTGGGGGGCGGGGTCTCTCTCTCTCTCTCTGGCTGGCCCGCCTTGCTGAGGCTCAGTCAGTCTCCAGCCCTCGCTGCCGCGGTCCATGGCCTTGCCGCGGGCGCTGGTGTCGGCCGCCTGGCTGGCTGAGGCGGGCTGCGGGGGCGCCGGGCCGCGGGTGCTGGACGCCTCCTGGCACCTGCCCAAAATGGGGCGGGACGCGCGGCGGGAGTTCGGCGCCGGGCACGTGGCGGGCGGCGTCTTCTTCGAGCTGGACGGCTGCAGCGACCCGGCCGCCCCGGGCCGCCACATGATGCCGGCGCCCGAGCACTTCGGCCGCTGCGCCGGCGAGCTGGGCATCGAGGGCCGGGACCACCTGGTGGTTTACGACGCCAGCGAGCTGGGCCAGTTCAGCGCGCCGCGGGTCTGGTGGATGTTCCGGGCGTTCGGCCACCCCGGGCCGGTGTCGGTGCTGGACGGCGGCTTGGTGGGCTGGAGGCGGGAGGGGCGGCCACTCACCCCGGAGCTGCAGTGCTATCCTCGCACCGACTACTGCCCCCACCCCAAGCCCTGGGTCAAGACCTACCAGCAGGTCCTGGACAACATCCAGAGCAAGGAGTTCCAGCTGGTGGATGCCAGAGCAGAAGGCAGATTCAGGGGCACGCAACCTGAGCCCAGAGAAGGTTTCTCCACACTTACTTGTCCATTCTTCCTCCCTCACCATTGTATTTAACCCTTGCACTGAAGCTAAAATCTGCAGCAAGTTTCTTAGACTTCCACATTACCTCTTGCTTCCCTCCTTTCCTGTAAATGCAAAGGTCTGTTGACAATTAAGTCTGGGCATGTGGCATTTGTTGTGGCGGTCTTGGCCGGGGTGGGGTGGTTGCATTTGGAATGGTGGGTTGAGGTGATGATGACCAAGAGCTGCTGCAAGTCTATCTTAGCATGCCACGGTGGCACAGTGGTTAGTTAGCACGGTTGCTTCACGGCGGCGGGGTCCCGGGCTCGACTCCCGGCTTGGGTCACTGCCTGTGCGGAGTCCGCACGTTGTTGCTTCACAGCGGCGGGGTCCCGGGCTCGACTCCCGGCTTGGGTCGGTGCTTGTGCAGAGTCTGCACGTTCCCCCAGTGTCTGCGTGGGTTTCCTCCCACAAAATCCCGAAAATCTTGCTTGTTAGGCAAATTGGACTTTCTGAATTCTCCCTCTCCGTACACGAACAGGCGCCGGAATGTGGTTACTCAGGGCTTTTCACAGTAACCTCACTGCAGTGTTAATGTAAGCCTACTTGTGACAATGATAATGATTATTATTGTTATATCGTTACCTGTAGTAATTGTTAAATAACCAAGAGGGTCACTGAGCTCCTTATTCATTCAACTCTTGTCGGTGTGGGACTGCCGTCGTACGTAGAAAGTAGAGACAGACTTGCGTAAAGTGTGTGTAGCTCTTGCTGAACGTTAAGCGTCCCCGAAAAGAATATTTCTAAAAAAATCTATATGATGTGTAAATAATGTAGGGAAAAGTTTGAGCTGGGAGCACTGTCCCACAGACGTGGGGACAGCCTGTGTTGGTGTTGCCCTGGTTGTAATTGTTGTTCCTGTATTATTCTGAAAAGTTTGGATATTAAGTGCAAACTGCCAACAAAAATATTTTTTAAACAAAACAGGAACAGGAATGGGCCATTTGCCCTTTCGAGACTTCTCCGCTATTTAATATGACCTATCTAACTCAACGCCATACTCCCGCACTCTCCCCATAACCCTTGATACCTGACTATTGTTGCTCTTTTTAGCTTTAGTCTATTTGCTCTGTTTAGGTCACCTTTGCTCGTGAGCCGCCAGGTATCTTTATGATACCGCCACGTGGTTCAAATTCAGGTTATGATTAATAACACAGCACACCGCTTAGTAAGGATTAAAACAACGGTCATTTATTATATACAACAAGCAATATTAATACCCTAATACTACTTTCTATATAATGAACCTATCACTACTGGCCAATACTTAACTTAGGAAGAGCCCACCAGGTCAGGGAAACGAATGGCTTGTCCAATCAAATCTGGCCCGTGGTATTCAAAAGGCTGCTACAGGTCAGTGGCTAGGTGTCTCTACCGGATAGCGATCGCTGGATTCAAACTTACTATACACGGTGGCTAGTCTTGCGAAGGTCTCGAGCAGGCGAAGATGAGAGAGAGAGAGATCTGAACTTGGACCTTCACTTTTATAGGGCCCAGGGGCTTCCCGCCTCCCGGGGCGGCCCTTGACCCTGAGTCCCAAGTGATTGGATTCTGTCCCCAATCTCTGGGGTCGATGTGTCCAATGGTGAGGCGATTCCTCGATCGGGGGGGTGGTCGCTCACCTGTCTTTGTTTCGGCCACTGCAGGCGCCGACAGGTCTGGCCCGGTATTCAATTGCTAATATGTTGCAATTGTTCCCGGGGATAGCCGATTTAACTGGATGTCTGAATAGATTGGTTGCAAACAGTCCTGAATGCAACTGTGAATACCTGGGTTGATGGGCTGTTGATAGCCCCGAGTATCGATCTGGGCTGCCTTCCCAGAGCCGAATATGCAAAACTGTCTGCAGCTGCCTGCTTGTGTCTTCTTGGCTGCTTTTCCCAGCAGTCTTTCGGGTTAGCCGTTTTAAACTGGGTTTTGGCCAGATTAATCGGAACGCAGCCATTTTACATGGCTACACTATACAGCCATGACTGGGTATAAATGGTGGGGCGAGTGACCTTCCATAAAGAGGCATTGGTTGGGTGGCGCAGTGGGTTAGCCCTGCAGCCTCACGGCGCCGAGGTCCCAGGTTCGATCCCGGCTCTGGGTCACTGTCCGTGTGGAGTTTGCACATTCTCCCCGTGTTTGCGTGGGTTTCGCCCCCACAACCCAAAGATGTGCAGGCTAGGTGGATTGGCCATGCTAAATTGGCCCTTAATTTTAAAAAGAGACATTGGTGAATCAGATTGTTTTCTTAAAAATGAAAATTCGACACCTCCATTATCACTTTTACCGATGTGCTCCAGATACTTAAAAGCAAACTCAAATTCTCCAACTGGGGTTGTGTAAAGTACGCTGTGAAATGTTAAAACCCTAATGCAAAATATATTTTTTTAATTCTCCAACTGGTATGGGTTTTCAAATTAATTACTGTCATCTAGCTGCGCTTCCCGTTATTTGCTCACCTGTTTGAGGGATGCTTTTTGTTTCATCTTATAGCATGACAGAAACACTGCCTGTTCAAGCTACTTGTGTTGTGAGTTTGCAGTACTGGTGGTTAGGTGCTTGACGACCGGCGCAGTAACACACTATGACCTGTGAGGTAACCTTAACCAGCTGCTTGTAGTTTCCCGTTCTTACATTCCTCGATTTCCTGAAATGTGTTCTGACTCAGAGTCAACGACTCAGAAAACCCATTCCAATGTGTGGTGTATTGACTTGTTTAGATGTTTTTTTGCATCACTGATGACAAAGGTGTTGTAATTCGGGATCAGTTAGAAATCCCTTGCGTTTGCAAAAGACAGAAAAGACAAGTAGACCAAAACTACACTGGGGACCATATGTCAAGACCATGTTATGGTCAAAAGCACGGTAGCACAGTGGTTAGCACAGTTGTTTTACACCTCCAGGGTCCCAAGTTCGATTCCTTTTTAAAATAAATTTTAGAGTACCCAATTCATTTTTTCCAATTAAGGGGCAATTTAGCGTGTTCAATCCAACTACCTTGCACATCTTTCTGTTGTGGGGGCGAAACCCACGCAAACATGGGGAGAATGTGCAAACTCCACATCGACAGTGACCCAGAGCCGGGATTGAACCTGGGACCTCGGCGCCATGAGACTGCAGTGCTAACCACTGCACCACCGTGCTGCCCTCCAGTTCAATTCCTGGCTTGGGTCACTGTCTGTGTGGAGTCTGCACGATCTCCCTGTGCCTGAGCGGGTTTCCTCTGGGTGCTCCGGTCTCCTCCCACAGTCCAACGATGTGCAGGTTAGGTGGATTGGCCACGCTAAATTGCCCTTCGTACCCAAAAAGGTGGAGTGGGGTTACGGGGATAGGGAGGAGGCGTGGGCTTGGGTAGGGTGCTCTTTCCAAGGGCTGGTGCAGTCACGATGGGCCAAATGGCCTCCTCTGCACTGTTAATTCTATGAAAAGGGCCAAACCATAGCCAGAATAATGCAGAGATTCAGATAAACTGATTTAAATGGCCACGTAAACAGATAAGCCAAGCCATCTTGACAGGAGTATTTGGCATACAATGTGGTGAGGATTAATGGGAAGCCAGAGGATTGGTAAGCCTTTAAAAGCAAGCAGAGGACAACAAAATAATCAATAAGGGGAGGAGGAGGCGAAATATGAGTGTAAGCAAGCTGATAATATAAAAGAAGATTGCAAGAGTTTTTTTCAATATGTATATATAAAAGGTAAGAGAGAGGCAACAATAGACATTAGGCCACTGGAAAATGAGGCTGGAGAAGTAGTAACAGGGAACAAAGAAATGGCCGAGGAAATGAATAGTTACTGAGCATCAATTTTCACTGGGTTACAGGGATGGGGTAGAGGTGTGGGCTTGGGTGGGGTGCTCTTTCCGAGGGCCGGTGCAGACTCGATGGGCTGAATGGCCTCCTCCTGCACTGGAAATTCTAAATTTCTCGGAAATATATTTCTGAATTTTCCGTAACATTTTGAATTTCTGATCGTACTGGTACGAAGCAGCTGGAAACCCTCATTTTAAAATCCACATTGCGTGTTGTATTGTGGAAAGCCTAGCCCATTTTTCTCTCATTCAATTCAAATTGCCTCAAACGCCCCTCCCTTTTGTATTCCATCCTTGAAAAAGATTAAATTTCGGTGTGTTTTACGTGGGCTGAATCAGCAAATTCTCCACTCATTCATTCTGTTCGGGCATTGAACGTCCCTCTGGCAACGCTACTGTTATTCCACCTTTGTTTCTTCCCCTGCCTATGGCTATGCTGTTCTCTGCCTCCATTATTCATCAACACATTTCAGGACCACGAGAATTGACCAACTTGCCTTCTCTTCCACTGCCAGATGAGCGAATTTCTCTCCATCTTTGAGATCTTGCACTCACCAAATTGCTATTTGTTCCTGATAATTTTTTCTTTGATTTAAACTTGAAGTGGCCCCGATGATCCAGGAGTGATTAGTTGATCCATTTTAGCGCCCAACAGTTTGTCACAATTGGATTTTTCTTCCCCAGTGCCTTACTGTCATGGCAAAAGGACGCTTTCCATATTTCTCTCTGTCACAGTTGCGTGAAAATTGCATCACTCGGGTCTTGAGTGGCCAACAATCCCTCTCTGTTTTCCCCCCGCCAGTTGGCCATCTTTTAGGCAAAAAGAAAGAATGTACATCATATGTATGTATAGAATGTAGAAACAAAGTAAACCTGCATTTGAAACCAAAGCTCAGGTATTGGTAGATGGAATGA
This sequence comes from Scyliorhinus torazame, assembly GCF_047496885.1. Lineage (NCBI taxonomy): Eukaryota > Metazoa > Chordata > Chondrichthyes > Carcharhiniformes > Scyliorhinidae > Scyliorhinus > Scyliorhinus torazame. Next base: position 19,343,124 of record NC_092735.1, on the reverse strand, counting down.
GATCCTGGAGTAATAGGAGGATGAACAGTGAATCAACAAATCAACGTCAAGAGCAGCTTGCTCTTGATAAGGTGCTCAGGATCAATTGTTGCCTGTAATTATATTGATTGCCAAGATAGCCACCGCTTTGCTCCAACTCCTTTGCAGTATGTAAACACTACAGGTTTGTGCTGTATCCAACTGGTGAGGGATATTGTGTAACATGAAAATAGCCTTATCACTGACAGCGATTTGACTTTGCTATAATTAGCACCTAGGACAAAACCTACAAATCTCGCTTAACGTCCAGAAAAATCAATGCGACCTGGACAAAGTATAAGGACCTCCACTTTGATGGTTTTTAGCAAAGTATAAAACTAAAGATAGCTTTCCCTGTTTGTCGCAAGATGTCAACTTTATTTTTACCACTTGAATCTCTACTTACCATGTTGGAGGGGTTGTAAAACCTCAGGTGGAAACTTATGTTCATGGATTATATCACATTGATTCGCTGTTCATTAGTGCATAAGCCTCAAAATGTTTGCCCTTCTATTACTCCAGGCCCTCATTCCATCTACCAAATCCTGCGCTTTGGTTTCAAACACTGGTTTACTCTGTTTCTATTTTCTATAACATACATATGACGTGCGTACTCTCACACGCACACACTCTCTCTTTCACATTCCTCTTCACTCTCTCACAGGCTCTCTTCACAGACTTTCTCTTCCGTCCCAGCAACTTTCACCCACTTTGGTTCCTGCGCTCTTCAACGCGCTCTTCACCACGCTCACTTTGCTGTACTTAACCACGTCTTCAGCAACCTCCTTTGCCCACCTCTTGTAATCCCTGCCCTGTGAAGCATCTTGGGGTTCGATGTTGCCTTGGTCACTGTGTAAAAGGAATTGTTAGTTTTCAATGAGTCCCCACACCCCCACCCCATCATGGGAGAATTTTGTTCCACGTTCACGATCAAAGAGCAAGCAGGGCGGAGATGCGGTCCGGACTTGCAACAGGTTTTAAAGTTTTTTACATTTTCCTTTGCTAATGATGGGAAAAGTTGTGACTGGCGGCAGACTTTTGGGTGAAACATAAACTAAGGCCTTGTCTTCATCATTGGATGTAAAGGATCTCTTGTGGTGTCCTCGGCCAATATTTATAACTCCGCCAACATCACTAAGTCAGATTACCTTGTCGTTCATCTCGTTGCTAGGAACTGGGAGCAGGAGTAGGCCATCTGGCCCCTCAGGCCTGCTCCGCCATTCATGAGATCATGGCTGATCTTTTGTGGACTCAGCTCCACTTTCTGGCCTGAACACCATAACCCTTAATCCCTTTATTCTTCAAAAAACTATCTATCTTTATCTTGAAAACATTTAATGAAGGAGCCTCTACTGCTTCACTGGGCAAGGAATTCCATAGATTCACAACCCTTTGGGTGAAGAAGTTCCTCCTAAACTCAGTCCTAAATCTACTTCCCCTTATTTTGAGGCTATGCCCCCTAGTTCTGCTTTCACCCGCCAGTGGAAACAACCTGCCCGCATCTATCCCTATCTATTCCCTTCATAATTTTATATGTTTCTATAAGAGCCCCCCTCATCCTTCTAAATTCCAACGAGTACAGTCCCAGTCTACTCAACCTCTCCTCGTAATCCAACCCCTTCAGCTCTGGGATTAACCTAGTGAATCTCCTCTGCACACCCTCCAGTGCCAGTACGTCCTTTCTCAAGTAAGGAGACCAAAACTGAACACAATACTCCAGGTGTGGCCTCACTAACACCTTATACAATTGCAGCATAATCGCCCTAGTCTTAAACTTCCTCTAGCAATGAACGACAAAATTCCATTTGCCTTCTTAATCACCTGTAAACCAACTTTTTGCGACTCATTCACTAGCACACCCAGGTCTCTCTGCACAGCAGCATGTTTTAATATTTTATCATTTAAATAATCCATTTTGCTGTTATTCCTACAAAATGGATAACCTCACATTTGTCAACATTGTATTCCATCAGCCAGACCCTAGCCCATTCACTTAACCTATCCAAATCCCTCTGCAGACTTCCAGTATCCTCTGCACTTTTTGCTTTACACCTCATCTTAGTGTCGCCTGCAAACTTGGACACATTGCCCTTGGTCCCCAACCCCAACCCATTGTGTATCCCCAAGCAGCCTCTGAGCTTCAGAAACATTTCATTGGTGATGAAGTGTATGGAGACGTTGTGAAAGGTGGTTTATAAGTGTAGGTTGGATCTTAACACGATGAGCCAAATGGCGTCTTTTTGCGCCGTAACAATTCATAGAATGTACAGTGCAGAAGGAGGCCATTCAGCCCATCGAGTCTGCACTGGCCCCTGGAAAGGGCACCCTACCTAGGCCCACACCTCCACTATCCCCGTAACCCAGCAACCCCACCTTTGCCCACGCAGACACGGGGAGAACGTGCAGACTCCGCGCACAGACAGTGGCCCAAGCCGGGAATCGAACCCTGGAGCTGTGAAGCAACAGTGCTAACTACAATGCTGCCCATTCTGCGATCCTTTATTCTCTGGGTGGCAAACCTGCGCTCCCCGAACTGCACGTTGGAAATTGGTTCCGTTTTCACGCAAGGGTGTGTTTATTATGCAACCCCCTAGATTACTGGTTCAGTGAGAGTCCGAGCAATAACATCAGTGTTGATTCAGTCACAAATGATTGATCAAGCATTCAGCGGTCACATTCTTCAAAGGCGTGGTTGAACTTTACTTCTTCGATTTTTGTCTGTCGGCATCATCTCTCATCAATCACGTTCCGGGTTGTGAACAGACATCGAAATATTCCACTGACCTCTTCCCGTGTCAATTCAAAGTAATTAGCGGGATCTTACCAGAGTTTGGCAAAGTGTCAGGCTCAGACCTGAAAACCGGTGTGCTCTCCAGTCGCACTGCACAGTTTTCTGGCCGGACATTGAGCCTCTTCAAAGAAAACAAAATGAGTGGGTGGGGCTTTATTTGCCTCTGCGCCCCCAGAGGGATCCCTTCGACTGATTCCCATTTGGCCAAAAACCTGGAGTAATGTCACGTCGGCAAGGTATGGATATTTAGTGAGCGGGGTAGGGGGGAGGATCATGTGGCGGGGGGCCCATCAATAATATTTAAAGCATTAAAATCTACTTGGGTGTGAATCTTGTGACATCTCCAGCGAAGGGTGGGGAAAATCTGGAAATGCGATCTCTCCGGAAAGAATCGTGTTTCCCGATTAGTGTGGGCTCAAACTCGCCCGCAATATGTCTGATTCAAGGGATCTGGAGGTATTGTTTCCTATATCTCTGTTTCCTGAAACATATTAACCGGGCCGTGGAAATCTCTCTTGGCAATAATAATGACCATGTTTGCTACCGCAGGCACAATCCGTGTCCTTGGATTGTTTGTTTTATGAGCAACCAGGGTTCCTGCCTCATCTGGAAACACATCACCATGTTTGGGTTATCCGGAGCAGGTTGTTCAGAAGTCTAGAGGTAGAAGCATAGATTTGTTACAGCACAGAATAATAATCTTTATTATTAGTGTCACAAGTAGGCTTACATAAACACTGCAATGAAGTTACTGTGAAAAGCCCCTAGTCGCCACACTCCGGCACCTGTTCGGGTACACGGAGGGAGAATTCAGAATGTCCAATTCACCTAACAAGCACGTCTTTCTGGACTTGTGGGAGGAAACTGGAGCATCCGGAGGAAACCCACGCAGACACGGGGAGAATGTGCAGACTCCACGCAGACAGTGACCCAAGCCGGGAATCGATCCTGGTGCTGTGAAGCAACAGTGCTAACCACTGTGCTACCACGCAAGGAGGCCATTTGGTCCATCAGGTCGGTGCCAGCTCTCTGAAGGAGCAATTTCCCAAGTAACATTTCCCCCCCCCCCCCCTCCCCCCACCGTCTCCCCATAGCCCTGCACATTCTTCTTTTTCAAATAATAATTTCCTCTTGGATGCGTCAATTGCCACTGCCTCAGCCACCAGTCTTGGGCCGTGTTTTCCAAATCTTAACCACTGGCTGCGTGAAAAGGTTATTCCTCGTGTCACCATTGCTTCCTTTGCCAGTTACTCTCAATCTCTGCCCCTTCGTTCTCCATCCTTCCACCAGTGGAAGCAGTTTTTTTACCTACCTGCACTTGTCCAGACCCCTCAAGATTGTAAACACAGGGCGGTGCAGTGATTAGCATTGCTGCCTCAAGGCGTTGAGGTCCCAGGTTCGATCCCGGCTCTGGGTCCGTGTGGACATTCTCCCCGTGTTGGTGTGGGTTTCGCCCCCACAACCCAAAGATGTGTAGGGCGGGTGGATTGGCCGCGCTAAATTGCCCCTTAATTGGAAAAAATTAATTGGGTACTCTAAATTTGAAAAATAAAAATGCACCTCGACCCAATCTCCTCCAACCTTCTTTCTGCCAAGGAAAACAGCCCTAATTTCCCCAGTACAAGAGCAAATTACTGGGGATGCTGGAACCTGAAACAAAAACAGAAAATGCTGGACAATCTCAGCAGGTCTGACAGCATCTGTGGAGGGAGAACGGAGCTAACATTTCAAATCTGGATAACTCATTGTCAAAGCTGACAAACTTCTCCAATCGATTCACGTAACAAGCTCCTTGTCCCTAAAACCATCCTCATGATGAATCTTTACTGCAGTCTCTTCACATCCTCCTCCAGAAGTGGATACAATACTTCAGTTCAGGCTGAATATTGCTTTACAGAAGTTTAAAGTAACTTTGCTTTTGTACTCTGTGCCATTATTGATTAAGCCTGAGATGCTGTGTGCATTATCAACTGCTTCCCCAACCTGTCCTGCCACCTTCAATGATTTAAGCACATGTTCACCCAGGTCCCTCTGCTCCCGCATTCTACTCAGAATTTACGCGAGGGGCGGAGCTGTAACTTCGCACATAATCTTTCATTGTAACATTGAGTGACAAAGAGGCACCTTGTATCTTCATCAGGGCGGCACGGTGGTTAGCACAACTGCCTCACTACTCCAGGGACCCGTGTTCAATTCCAGGCTTGGGTCACTGCCTGTGCGGAGTCTGCACGTTCTCCCCGTGGCTGCGTGGGTTTCCTCCGGGTGCTCCGGTTTCCTCCCACGGTCCAAAGATGTGCAGGTTAGGTGGATTGGCCATGCTAAATTCCTCCTCAAATGTCCAAAGATGTGCAGGTTAGGTGGGGTTACGGGGATAGGGCGGGGGTGTGGGCCTGGGTAGCGGTGTTCTTTCTGAGGGCCGGTGAAGACTCGATGGGCTGAATGGCCTCCTTCTACACTGTAGGAATTCCAAAACTCCCACAAGGCTTTGCACCTGCCTCTTGGGTCCTAATCATACAATTTTACTTAAATGTTGTTATTAACCCTTATTTTTTTTCCCTTTAAGGATTGGGTGCAGATTTGTAAGAACAGACACGATATTACCCAGTGAGCAGCAAGGTGGCGCAGTGGTTAGCACTGCTGCATCACTGCTGAGGACTGGGTTCCATCCCAGCCCCGGGTCATTGTCCGTGTGGAGTTTGTACATTCTCCTCGTGTGTGCCTGGGTCTCACCCCCACAACCCAAAAAGATATGCAGGGAGGGTGAATTGGCGACTCTAAATTGCCCCTTAATTGGAAAAAAAGAATTGCATACTCTTTTTAAAAAAAATAAAATTTAAATGAAAGAAAAAATGAAGTATTCCCACTGCGGTAATCGGCATTGCCTTTGATCATCGTCACATCTGCTGTTGACCTGGAACTGGGCTGGGTTTGACCCAATTCATCATTTGTGTCGTCTATTTCTCTAGGTATTAAGCCTGGCCACATCCCCAACAGCATCAACATCCCCTTTACTAGCTTCATGAATCCAGAGACCCTAAAGATGAAGAGTGAAAAGGAGATTCGGTGCCTGTTTGAGGACCACAATGTCGATCTGAACAAACCATTGGTGGCGACCTGTGGCACCGGGGTCACCGCCTGCCACGTGGCTCTCGGTGCCTACATCTGTGGGAAAGAAGACGTCATGATCTACGATGGCTCCTGGGTGGAGTGGTTCACACGCGCTGACCCGAGCAACATCATCTCGGAGTCAAATTGAATAGGCAGCACCAAAATCAACCTTTTAACGGTGTGCAGTCCAGCATCGAGAATAGTGGTTAATTGAATGAGTCCACTCGTTTTGTTTGTTGTGTTGGGGGGGGGGGGGTGTAGGAGAGGGAGTCCGTTAAAATAAAACTACTTTAAAGATTTAATTTACTCCATGTTAAAGAGGTACCTGCTAGTTCTTGGCGGGTGCACTTCACTGGGCTGGTGAAAACAATAGATGGATTTTATTGTTTTGTCACAATTGCCCGTTTCTCAAATCGCTGATTTTAAAACTGGAGGGTTTTCGCAAAACAAGAGAGGGGGGCGGTGGGGGAAAAGAGCAGCGAAGGATTGATGGCCTGTCTTCAGCAACTCAAGAATGATGAGTTAGTGACAAAACAGCGAGGGGGAGGGATATGTGAGCATGAGGGGGAAATCCATTTCTGGGGAACATTGACATCTGCCAGAACCATTAATGGATTAAAAATCAAAAATTCCCCATTTTTCTTTTGAGGCACTGCTTCGTCTTCACCCTTGGGCTTGAGTGTCAACTGCTCCGTAACATATCCCACATTGCTTCTCACAGTGAGTTACCCCTTATTCGCAGTGACTGTTCTATATGTAGCCAAGATTTCAAAGTGAGACCAGATGGTTTTGATGCATTTAGGATGCCAGATGTTGAAATCTGAGCCTGGATTGTCTTCCCTTCCCAAGGAAAATTGTTTGCCCAAGTTCCACTTCCAAATTTACACTTTTCCAGATGTGAGCACAAGTCATGTTTTCAACTCACGTCAACAGGATTGGAACATTTGGGTCAGGGATTGAGATTGCTCACGGCGTAAGGGAAATGGAGGCCAGGTCTCTGCTCTGCCCTGTTCCTGACCATAGCCATGCCAAGTGAAGGCTAAAATGCTTCCCTTCAGCAAGGAAGAGATATTGGAGGAGGCAGTGACACCTGAGTGGAACTTAATGTCATCCCCCAGCCTTCTGGACTTTCTCCAAGGGAAATGAACCTATCTTCTGGGCAGGACAGGTTTCAAAGCCAGTGGACAGTAAATTAGCCCAAGCGTGTGTCCTTTTGTCCTTAAGAGTTCAAATTGGAAACCCTTCCACTGGTCATTTAACCCAGTAGAATTGGCCTGTGTTGCTGAATAAATAGCATCTGAATTGAATCCAAAGATTGCATGCAATGGCTATTTCCAGATGTTGCAATGAAACCTGCTTCCTTTGGGTAATTTTAAGTTCTGTTCTCCAGTAATATGTCTGACTTTGCTTCTGGCCCCTTCTCAATCTTTGAAGACCCAGTGCGTACCAAAATGTGCCCCTCATTTTCTGAGTCGCACACACTGGCCAAGTGTGCTGTCACACAGATTTAAGGAATGCACCGGAGAAGGAGTTGGAACATTATTCGACAATTACACAGACGAAGCCTTCCCTGTGCACCCCTACCGCTGACGAAACGAACAATGGAGTGGAGGATGCCGGGATACACCCCAAAATCATCTATTCTGTTGCTGTACCAGTTTGCCGTGTGGCCAGCCACAGCATTTGATTAAACCCTGCAAATTTCAAAGAGTTTGAGAGAGACAAATATGTCAGAAGTCTTTTAGAGGGAGTCATAATTAAGATAAACATTCAAAGAGGTGGTGAGGGAAGCAGCATGAGTGCTGAAGGTCAGATTATTCAAATTACATAAGAATACAAAATAGGTGCAATGATAAGTCAAACAAGCTGAACCTTTAAGTCAGTCTCACGGGTGGTGCAGTGGTTAGCACTGCTGCCTACGGTGCGGGGAGCCCGGATTCGATCCCGGCCCCGGGTCACTGTCCGTGTGGAGTTTGCACATTCTCCCTGTGTCTGCGTGGATCTCGTCCCCACAACCCAAAGTTGTGCAGGGTAGGTGGACTGGCCGTGCCTTTAATTGGAAAAAAATAATTGGGTACTCTAAATTTATTTTAAAACATCAATCTCTCATATCTAACTCCGTGCTTTCCTCCCATGAAGCTTCTAGTGTTACACTCTGCATTCAGTCTGTCAATTGCATGTGGCTAGAAATTTCTTCCTCATTTTGTTACGCCACGTATGCGACTGCTTGCGAATGAACAAAACGGACGGTGGAATTTCTACCAGTGGAGTCCTTGTTCTTGGCAAGCTGGCTTGGTGATGAGTTCAAGTGTCATTCCAGAGAATATCCGCATATAACTGACTCTGTAGTGCAGCATTGAGTGCTGCACTGTCAGAGGTGTGCTGCGTTTCAGATGAGACATTGAACTAAGGCCCTGTCTGTTCTCTCAGATGACTAAAGCTGAGTGCTCAATAAATAACATTACGGCTTCTGCCCATTAGCTTTCCAGTGAGTGGAATGTCGACGCTTTTGGAAATCAATTGCTAAAATGTACCACTAAACCCAAAGGACGCTCATTGTAATTCAACAAAATTTGAGTAAGTTTTATTTGGCTACCTTTTGCATGATTAAAGATCGGAGATTTAATTTTAACCCATCTTTCCTGTGCGTTTCATGTTGAGTATGAATCACGGTAGCACAGTGGTTAGCACTGTTGCTTCACTGCTCCAGGGTCCCAGGTTCAATTCCCGACATGGGTCACGGTGCGGAGTCTGCACGTTCTCCCCGTGTCTGCGTGGGTTTCCTCCAAGTGCTCCGGTTTCCTCCCACAAGTCTCGAAAGACGTGCTGTTAGGTGAATTGGACATTCTGAATTCTCCCTCTGTGTACCCTAACAGGCGCCGGAGTGTGGCGACTGGGGGCTTTTCACAGTAACTTCATTGCAGTGTTAATGTAAGCCTACTTGTGACAATAAAGATTATTAAAACATTGCTGGCCCAGCTACACATATAAGACCCTTCTTGGAATATAAGTCAATTCGATAAAGATTTTTCACTGCAGTTCGTTTGGTCCAACTGGTATCCTTGCTTCCAAGTTGAAAGACAAAGCAGTAGCTTTCCGAGAAGGTCATGGGTCACGGATCTTAACCCTTAGAATCGAAAAGCCGTTGTGATCCTCAATGGTACCCCTTGTGTGACCAAGGACCAGGACGAAAGCCTGCCAGACTCCGGTGTGTGTGTGTGGGGTGGGGGGGAGATTTTCTCCTGCAGATTAAGTGAAAAAGAAATGGGATGAGATGGTGGGCAAGTGGAGTAGTGATCCAGAGGTCCAGGCATCTACTCTGGGGACATGGGTTCAAATCTCAATAAGGTACTTAGTGACTATAGAAGTCCTACAGTGCTGAAGGAGCCATTCGGCCCATTGAGTTTACACCGACCCCCTGAAAGAGCACTCTAGCTAGGCCCACTGCCCCGCCCTCTCCCTGTAACCCCACCTAACATGCACATCTTTGAACTGTGGGAGCAAACCGGAGCACCATCCAGACGAAACCCACGCAGACACGGAAAGAATGCAAATTCCAGTCACCCAAGGCCGGAATAGAACCCGGATCCCTGTCGCTGTGAGGCAGCAGTGCTAACTACTGTGCCACCCACGTTTAAATTCAGTTAATAAATCTGAAATTATAAGCTCGTCACAGTAATGGTGAGCATAAAATTATTGTTGATTGTTGTAAATGCACTGGTGTAAATCTCAGTCCCGCCCGTCCTCCACTGGAATTGTGGGCGAGACGGTTAATTTGACAGACAAGCAAAAGGCCCGTTGGGCGGGGATTTCTGGTCCTGGGGCGGGCGGGACTGGAAAATCGCACCAAAATTTTCTTTAGAGAAGGCAATCTGCCATCCTTACACGTTCTGGCCTGCAGCAATGTGGTTGCCCTTAGCTGCCCACTGAAGTGGCCGAACAAGCTCAAGGACAATGAGGGAAATGCTGGCGCGGTGATGCCCATATCCCGTGCAAATATTTATTTCAAATAAAAGCTTTTCAGTGGCTGGAAACCCTTTTGGGACGTTTTGAGGTGGTGAGGGTTGCTATGGAAATACAAGTCGTCTGGATTTTTGGGGGCAGCAGTACTTGCCTCTGGCCACCAGGGGCGCCTGCAATGCTAAGCCTGCAGCCAGGTGGCGGTCCGCCGGTCCTGCAGGTGGCGTGGCAGTGGGAGGGAAGCGGGCGCATTGTCGCGGCTGGGCTCCTCTTGGCGACATGAGAACGCTCCCAGGAGTTTCGCCCCCGGCTCGGTGGTAGCGGGCGAAGATGTCGGCGGCGCTGCTGAGGAAGGGGCTGGACCTGCTGAGCGCCGATGTGAGAGGTAGCAATTTACCAGCTACTCCCCCAAAACCCGCGGTCGCGGTTTCATATCAAAACCCCGGCCCGTTCTCTCTGTTCACCGCCGAGTTCGAGCGGCAGCGGCCATTCCGACCTCCCAATGCAGGGGGCGCCGAGTGGCGGCTGCAGCGCCTCCTGTCGGCCTGTCTGAGATTAGCGGCTGCAGCGCCCCCTGTCGCCATGTCTGAGATTAGCAGCTTCATCGCCCCCTGTCGGCCTGTCTGAGATTAGCGGCTGCAGCGCCCCCTGTCGGCCTGTCTGAGATTAGCAGCTTCATCGCCCCCTGTCGGCCTGTCTGAGATTAGCGGCTGCAGCGCCCCCTGTCGCCATGTCTGAGATTAGCAGCTTCATCGCCCCCTGTCGGCCTGCCTGCGATTAGCACCCCCTGTCGGCCTGCCTGCGATTAGCACCCCCTGTTGGCCTGTCTGTGAGTAGCGGCTGTGGCGCCCACTGTCGGCCTGTCTGGGATTAGCGGCTGCAGCACCCCCTGTCGGCCTGTCTGAGATTAGTGGCTGCAGCACCCCCTGTCGGCCTGTCTGAGATAAGCGCTCTCTGTCGCGCTGTCTTGAGATTAGCGGCTGCAGTGCCCCCTGTCGGCCTGTCTGAGTTTAGCAGCTGCAGCGCCCCCTGTCGGACTGTCTGGGATTAGCGGCTGCATCGCTCCCTGCCGGCCTGTCTGAAATCAGCTCCCTCTCTCACCCTGTCTGAGATTAGCGGCTGCAGCGCCCCCTGTCGGCCTGTATGAGATTAGCAGCTGTAGCGCCCTCTGTCAGCCTGTCTGAGATGAGCACCTGTAGCGCCCCCTGTCGGCCTGTCTGAGATTAGTGGCTGCAGCACCCCCTGTCGGCACGTCTGAGATAAGCGCTCTCTGTCGCGCTGTCTTGAGATTAGCGGCTGCAGCGCCCCCTGTCGGACTGTCTTGAGATTAGCGGCTGCAGCGCCCCCTGTCGGCCTGCCTGAGTTTAGCGGCTGCAGCGCCCCCTGTCAGACTGTCTGGGATTAGCGGCTGCATCGCTCCCTGTCGGCCTGTCTGAAATCAGCTCCCTCTCACCCTGTCTGAGATTAGCGGCTGCAGCGCCCCCTGTCGGCCTGTCTGAGATTAGCAACTGCAGCGCCCCCTGTCGGCCTGTCTGTGATTAGCGGCTGCAGCATCCCCTGTCGGCCTGTCTGAGATTGGTGGCTGCAGCCCCGCCCTTGACAGCCAGTCTGGGATTAGCGGCAGCAGCGCCCCCTGTCGCCCTGTCTGAGATTAGCAGCTGCAGCACCCTCTGACATCCTGAGATGAGCAGCTGCAGCACCCTCTGACATCCTGAGATGAGCAGCATCTGGCATTAATCCCAAACTCATTTCCTTTACAAAGGCAAAATTCTAGTGAAAGCTCATCAAATGGAGGAGGCGGTGGCCTAGTGGTAATGTCACTGGAATAATAAACCAGAGACCCAGGAAAATGCTCTGGGGACTCGTGTTCAAATCCCGTCAAGGCAGATGGTTAAATTTGAATTCAATAAATATCCGGAATTAAAAGTGGCCTTGAAACCATTGCCAATTGTCATAAAAACTCACCTGGGAGGGCAGCACAGTGGCACAGTGGTTAGCATTGCTGCCTCACGGCGCTGAGGTCCCAGGTTCGATCCCGGCTCTGGGTCACTATCCGTGTGGAGTTTGCACATTCTCCCAGTGTTTGCGTGGGTTTCGCCCCCACAATCCAAAAAGATGTGCAGGGTAGGTGGATTGGCCACGCTAAATTGCCCCTTAATTGGAAAATATTAATTGGGTACTCTAAAAAAAAATGTTAAACTCATCTGGTTCACTAATGTCCTCAGGGAAGGAAATCTGCCGTCCTTGCCCGGTCTGGCCTACATCAATGTGGTTGACTCTTAACTGCCCCATCAAGGGCAATTAGGGATGGGCAATGGATGCGCATGTCCCATTAACGAATAAAAAAAAATCCAACTCGATTTTCAAATTTGCTAATGACCACCGTAGTGGGTCGGATTTCAAACAATGACGAGTACAGGAGTACAGGAATCAGATAGAGAATCTGGTGAACTGGTGCGACGACAATAATCTCTCCCTCAATGTCAACAAAACAAAGGAGATTTTCATTGACTTCAGGAAGGGTAGTGGAGAACATGCCTCTGTCTACGTCAATGGGAACGACGTCGAGAGCTTCAAGTTTTTAGGTGTACAGATCACCAACAGCCTGTCCTGGTCCCCCCATGCCGTCACTATAGTTGAGAAAGCCCACCAACGACTCTACTTTCTCAGAAGACGAAGGAAATTTGGCATGTCAGCTACGACCCTCACAAACTTCTACAGATGCACCATTGAAAGCATTCTTTCTGGTTGTATCACAGCTTGGTACGGAGTCTGCTCTGCCCAAGACCGCAGGAAACTGCAAAAGGTTGTGAATGTAGCCCAGTCCATCACGCAAACCAGCCTCCCATCCATCGACTCCATTGAGTATTTCCACCATTTTCTGTTTCAATCTCATTGTAGAGAATCATAGTAATGTACAGCACTTTAGGAGAACATTCAGTCCGTCCTAGCTGTGAAGGTGGGAGGGTTGGTGCTGCCAGCCCAGGACTATGAAATTGGGGGAGGCTGTTGCCAATGTTTGTGGTACGCTCAGTGCTCCTCCACCTGCACTGCCCTCCTAGCAGGACAACCTGTCAACTCTGCATTGGAAATACAGTGCTAGCACTCCAACCCTGCCTCCCAGATCTCCCGGCATGTCCCTACTGACCCCCAGAGAGGGGCGGGGGGGGCAGACACACATCCCAATTTGAGAACCATTGATCGAGGCCGTAGCAGCCGCACTGGGCTACGGGGTGGTGTTTGGCATCCATTGCTGTCATGGTTGGTCCTGTCCATGCTTGTGCTCTGACGGTGAAAATCGGTAACGGTCTTACTGCCGAGAGCAGGTAGTCCAGCCCACCGCGGCCCCCCTCCCCCCACTCCCGCTTTCTTTCTTCGCCCAATTTGAGGCTGGGAATTTGGTCGGCCTACTTGCGCTCTGCTGCCGGTTGAACAGCGACTAACACCGTCCCATTGCTGTGCCAGATAAAGGGGAGAACGGGAAGAGGGCAACTCCAGGACGCTCGCGTGCTGCTGCCCGTCTGGTGAATACCAACAAGAAGGGGGCGAAGAAGACATTGGAGGGAATTCGGCGCCAAGGCAAGAAGAACAAGGCGACTGTCAAAGACAAAGTGTTTAAATCAGCGCTGGGTAAGTGGCAGGGCGTGGCAGACTTGAGTTTCCCTGCGGGCTGGTGAACTTTCAATTACTGAGAGCCTGCCGAGAGTTTGAACGTAAGAAACGGGAGCAAAAGGAGGCCATTCGGCCCCTCAAGACTGCTCTGCCGTTCAATAAGATCAGAGCTGATCTATCCTTGGCCTCTTTCCTGTTGACGCCCTCACCCCACCCCACCTGGCCCTTGACTTCCCAACAGCCCAAAAATCTACCTCACCCTTCAATATATTCAATGACTCAACCTCCACTGGTCACTTGGGTAGAGAATTCCGAATGACTCCCTGAGAGACGAGATTCCTCATCTCTACCTTGAACGGGCGAGGCCTTATCCTGAAACTGTGCCTCGTAGTTCTGGATGCCTTCTCGGAAGGGAAACCTCCTTTTGGCATCGACCCTGTCAAGCCCCCTCGGAATTGTGTATGTTTGAACAAGAACTCCTCTCGTTCTGCTAAACTCCGATGAGTCTTGGCCCAAGCTGCTCGCTCACTCTTTCCTCGTAGGTCAGCCCCTTCATCCCAACAGCCCCGTGAATCTTCCCTGAACTGCCTCCAATCCAAGTCTGCCCTTCCATAAATAAGGAATCCAAATCTGTACGCAGGACTCTGCATGTTTCCCACCAACGCCCTGCACAGTTGTAGCCACTCTATAGGAACAGGAGGAGGCTGATCTGATCGATGGTGTGCGTTTTTATTTTGTTTAAATGTCTAATTTTGGGGAAGTATTTTTGTTTGTATTATTTTTCTTGGTTGCCGTAAAGGGAAACGGTGCGGAGGTGCCCACGCTCTGGATTCTTGTAAAACACGATGAGAAGTTTATTTTGCTCGTCCAGGCGAGCACTATGCTGACGTCACTGCATATCGCATGACGCTAAATCAGTAGGAACGTGTTCCCTGATGCACAACTTCGACCTCTGATGGTTTCAGGATTGCTACGGACTCCAGATCAGATTCACTTTCGTCGCCACAACCCAAAGATGTGCAGGCTAGGTGGATTGGCCAGACTAAATTGCCCCATAATTGGAAAAAATGAATTGGGTACTCTACTTTTTTTTTTTTTAAGTCCTAGCTAGTAATTGTAGTGATGTGTTGAAGATGTGTAATGGAAATCCCAAGATGATTGAGGAACACAGTAGTGTGTGAAAAGTGGAAGGCTAGATTGAGCAAAGCCTGTCGGAAGAGGGTGATTGAGACAGATCACATTTTTGGCCCCATATATCACAGAAACATAGAAAATAGAAGCAGGAGGAGGCCATTCGGCCCTTCCAACCTGCTCCAACATTCATTATGATCATGGCTGACCATCCAACTCAATAACCTAATCCCGCTTTCGCCCCAAGTGCTGTATCTAACTGCTTCTTGAAAACATGCTATGTTTTGGCCTCAACCACTTCCTGTGGCCATGCTAAATTGTCCCTCAATTGGAAAAAAAAAGAATTGCACACTCTAAATTTATTTTCTTTTAAATCTAGCAACGCTATTAAAAGCAGCTACGCTGTCGACCTCAAATACACCTCGTTCCAGTGAATGACATACTCTTTTTTTTAAATTAGAGTACCCAATTATTTTTTCCAATTAAGGGGCAATTTAGCGTGGGGCCAGTCCACCTACCCTGCACATCTTTGGGTTGTGGGGGTGAAACCCACGCAGACACGGGGAGAATGTGCAAACTCCACACGGACAGTGACCCAGAGCCGGGATTCGAGCCCGGGTCCTCAACACCGTAGTCCCAGTGCTCAGCACTGCACCACCGTGCTGCCCTGTGAGTGACATACTCTAACCACTCTTTGGGAAAAGACATTTTTCCTGAACTTCCCTTTGGATTTATTGCTGACTCATCACATTGATCATATTTAAGTGGCAACATCTCGGCCTCTCTCTTATCCAACCAATCATAACACGATCTTAGAGACCTCTCGCAGATCGGCCTTCATTTTTTTGGGAGAAAAAAAACAAATGGGAGAGACCTTTACTAATCGGTATCCATGGTAGTTATACTCGGTCTGTGAGCTGATGAACATTTGGTTACCTCCACAGATGAGTACCGGAGGAAAAAGGCAGCAGATCACACTGAGGAAAATCTCCAGTATATGCTCGGTTCCAAGTTCCTGACTGAGGACAGTGTTACCCAAAAGGTGTGTGCTTCACAGGCTGTTTAGCACAGGGCTAAATCGCTGGCTTTGAAAGCAGACCAAGGCAGGCCAGCAGCGCGGTTCAATTCCCGTAACAGCCTCGCCGAACAGGCGCCGGAATGTGGCGACTAGGGGCTTTTCACAGTAACTTAATTTGAAGCCTACTTGTGACAATAAGCGATTTTCATTTCATTTCTAACCTGCCAGTTGCTCGGCGTTTTCTGTCTGCAAATTGAAGTCCCGTCCCGCATAAAGCCTTGAACTTGTGAATCTGACCCTGAAGCTGTATTTGTCACCGCTGGAGAGAGGACCGAACTCTTCAAGGGTGTGTCAGCCACAGCTCCGTGTGTCAGCGCCCCCGCCTCGGAGTCTCACTGCCGAGACGTGAGCACAAAATGCGGGCTGAAGGAGTGCTACACTGTCAGAGGTGCTGCCGTTTGCATGTGGCATTAAACCGAGGTCCAGTCTGCCCTCCCGCCTGGCTGTAAAGTATCCCGTGGCACTATTCTCCTCAGTGTCCTGGCCAACGTTCGTCCCTTAACCAAAATCTTTTAAACAGATTGTGTGCTCATTTAAAAGAAAGAGAGAAGGACCTGAATCTCTGTAGCGCCTGCCAGTGCCACACAATGACCCGATTCAGGGGCAGCAGGGTGGCGCAGTGGGTTAGCCCTGCAGCCTCACGGCGCCGAGGTCCCAGGCTCGATCCCGGCTCTGGGTCACTGTCCGTGTGGACTTTGCACGTTCTCCCCGTGATTGCGTGGGTTTCGCCCCCCACAATCCAAAGATGTGCAGGGTAGGTGGATTGGCCACGCTAAATTGCCCCTTAATTGGAAAAAATAATTGGGTACTCTAAATTTATTTTAAAAAAAGATGGGAAACACGGCAGCCGATATGTGCACAGCAAGCTCCCACAAACAGAAAACATGATAATAACCGGATGATCTGATTTTATGCTGTTGGTTAAGGGACAAACATTGACCAGGATACTGAACAAAAGGCCCCAGCCCTGCCCCTTGACTAAAACCTTCGGGAATTAGCAGGACATGGGACTAATTTGATAGCCGACTCACATGGCCTTCCCTCTAAACCACATAACTCTGTGATTCATAGAACATGGAAAAATACAGACCAGAACAGGCCCTTCGGCCCACGATGTTGTGCCGAACCTTTGTCCTAGATTAATCATAGATTATCATTGAATTTACAGTGCAGAAGGAGGCCATTCGGCCCATTGAGTCTGCACCGGCTCTTGGAAAGAGCACCCTACCCAAAGTCAACACCTCCACCTAACACTAAGGGCACTTTTGGACACTAAGGGCAATTTATCATGGCCAATCCACCTAACCTGCACATCTTTGGACTGTGGGAGGAAACCGGAGCACCCGGAGGAAACCCATGCACACACGGGGAGGATGTGCAGACTCCGCACAGACAGTGACCCAAGCCGGAATCGAACCTGGGACCCTGGAGCTGTGAAGCAATTGTGCTATCCACAATGCTACCGTGCTGCCCTTAAGAACAAATAAATCTACACTATATCATTTAACCGTAATCCATGTACCTATCCAATAGCTGCTTGAAGGTCCCTAATGTTTCCGACTCAACTACTTCCACAGGCAGTGCATTCCATGCCCCCACTACTCTCTGGGTAAAGAACCTACCTCTGATATCCCTCCTATATCTTCCACCATTCACCTTAAATTTATGTCCCCTTGTAATGGTTTGTTCCACCCGGGGAAAAGTCTCTGACTGTCTACTCTATCTATTCCCCTGATCATCTTATAAACCTCTATCAAGTCGCCCCTCATCCTTCTCCGTGAAGGGCGTTGTATAACTATAAAGTCTTCTTCAGCCCAGCAAGCCGATGGGAATGTGTCTTCCGGTGTAAAATTATCGTTGTGGGTTTTTTTTTCCTTCTTATAGGTTTTGGCACACAGCCAGGGAAGGAAGGCAAAGGATCGCCAGGAGACAGAGGAGGCGAAGAAGGAAGAGAAGAGCGTATTCACGGAGAGCGAATTCAGGAAGTTTGAGAGGGAGTATTTTGGGGCATCCTAACCTGGTGGAAAGTTGACATTTTGGTGGAACGAGTGGACCGGCTAGATGCGATTGTGAAGCATCACAAGCCCTGTAAGGAACACCTAATTATCCCAACTGTAAAGACTGTGCTTGGGGTCCGTTCTTCTGTGTGAAAGAGGGGAAGAGAGACTGACGGAGGAATGAAAGTCTCAACTGCCCCCAGATCAAGACCAGCCTACAGACGCTTGTCAGCGTCTAGTAAACTTTAAAACCCATCATTTGTTGTATCTCAGCGTCTCAGTGCAAATATTTGCAGTTAGTATGGAATAAACATTGTTTTGTGCAAGATCACTTTGACAAATTTCTTTTTTTAATATATAAATTTAGAGTACCCAACTTTTTTTTTCCAATTAAGGGGCAGTTTAGCGTGGCCAATCCACCCGCCCTGCACATCTTTGGGTTGTGGGGGTGAAACCCACGCAGACACGGGGAGAATGTGCAAACTCCACACGGACAGTGACCCAGGGCCGGGATTCAAACCCGGGTCCTCAGTGCCGCCGTCCCAGTGCTATCCACTGCGCCACATGCTGCCCTCACTTTGACTAATTTCTAAGATCATTAACTTGCGCCAACACGTGTGTAACTTTCAGCTGCCCTGGTGACCCGACAATCCTGTTCATTATTCAGGCTTATTCCTGAAGTATGGCCATGAGTGGGATGAGGTAAAGACAAAGACGGTATTTATCGTAGAATTTACAGTGCAGAAGGGGCCCATCGGATCTGCACCTGCTCTTGGAAAGAGCACCCCACTTAAGCCCACGCCTCCACCCTGTCCCAGTAACCCCACCCAACCTTTTTGGACACTAAGGGTCAAGTTATCACGGCCAATCCACCTATCCTGCACATCTTTGGACTGTGGGAGGAAACCGGAGCACCCGGAGGAAACCCACGCACACACGGGGAGGACGTGCAGACTCCGCGCAGACAGTGACCCAAGCCGGGAATCGAACCTGGGACCCTGGAGCTGTGAAGCAGCTGTGCTAACCATTGTGCTACCGTGCTGCCTACGGTGGGAGCGTACTCATTGCCCAACCCACAACCCCCACCGTCCCCACTTCCCAGTGTCTTTTTTACAGTAAGAGTGGAGTTCCGGAAACATCGGCCCCATCTTCTCTCTTCTCCTGAACATTCCACCTGCTTCCGATACCTCACACAAGAACGAAAACCATGGTTAATTTCACCCCCACGGTCCCTCTCACCGCCGCCATCTGGGGTTTGGGGAGAGCTGAGGTCAGTTCCTTGGCCGTTGTCCCTGCTGAACAGTCACCCAGCGTGCAGCTAGCTCCGCACAGATTTATCCAGAGACCTTCCCATTTGGAATATCACAGCGTCACTCCCAAACAGTCCTGAGACATTCCCTTCAGCTCAGCACCACTCGCCCATCGACCGCCATCAGAGGAGGATCCTTCGGAAGTGCAACAAAGGCCCGAGTTGCCAGCTGAGAAACACTCTGCTGCTAACCTCCCCCACCCAGCAGCCGGTGACTCTCATTGCAAAGTTTCACAAGTGCTCTCCCCCCCCCCCCCCCGCCACACACCCAGCACATCTGGACAGCCAGGTGCCAGCAGCATGAGTGATATCCATTACAGTGCCACCATTGTGCTGCCATCAATAATTCCAATTTGTGAGTGTTGCTGTAACTTGGCACCTGAGAGTGCGCCTGGCAGCCACCATCACACGTGACGGACCTGTACTCTATTCTAATGTTACAAAGCTCAGAGCGATTTCTCCCAGGTACGACCTGACCTCACGGGCATCCTGTATCCCAGTGTGCAGCGCAGCTGCCTCTGAAAACGCACCGTTCTGGCTTCCAAGTCCCACTGCAGGACCTGTGCCACCAAAGTCCAGGCTGGCACACCGGTGCAGCACAGAGGGAGTGCTGAACTGCCAGTGGCGCCGTCATTCAGATGTGGTGTTAAAACCAAGGCCCCCCCCCGGGTAAATATAAAAGATCCCACGGCACTATCTCGAAGAGAAGGAGGAGAGTCTGATATTTACCACTCCATCAACATCACAAAAGAACAGATTATGTGGTCTTCGCCTTGCTGCCGTCTTCCCTACGTTACAAAAGTGGCTCCCTCCAAAAGAACCTAATTGGCTGTGAAGCACTTTGACGTGTTTGGTGGTCAGGAAAAGCACTGTACCCCCACACGGGGGGGTCGAGGAGTGAGCAGGAGTAGCCGGGGTCAGTTGAAGTCAGCTGACTTACGGAAGTAATATGGGGGGAGCAATCATGCTAGAAAGAGATCTAGCGGAGAGGGGGGGGGGGGGACAACTGGGTTGCTGCTGCGGAAATCCAAAAGGAAATGGCTAAAGAGTGGGTGGGCGGGGATGGTGTGCGACGCTGGGGGAGCGAGCGGGAGCGCGGAGGCGGGATATGGGACTGGCCTAGAGAAGGTAATGGCTAGTCGACACGGGAGGGGGGCAGGTAGCCCCCTAGTGAGGCTGATCACGTGGAACGTGAGAGGCCTGAACGGACCGATAAAAAGGGCCCGAGTGCTCGCGCATTTGAAAGGACTAAGGGCAGACGTGGTTATGCTCCAAGAGACGCACCTAAAGGTGGCGGACCAAGTTAGGCTAAGGAAAGGATGGGTGGGACAGGTGTTCCACTCAGGACTGGACGCAAAGAATAGAGGGGTGGCCATTTTGGTGGGGAAATGGGTAGCATTTGAAGCAAAGAACATCGTAGCAGATAGCGGAGGTAGATATGTAATGGTGAGTGGCAGGCTGGAGGGAATGGAGGTCGTGTTGGTTAATGTGTATGCCCCAAACTGGGACGATGCGGGATTTATGAGACGGATGCTGGGGCGTATACCGGACCTGGAGGTAGGAAACTTGATTTTAGGAGGGGACTTTAATACGGTGCTGGACCCGGGGCTAGATAGATCCAGCTCAAGGACCGGAAGAAGGCCGGCAGCGGCCAAGGTACTTAAGGGGTTTATGGGCCAAATGGGGGGAGTGGATCCATGGCGATTTCTTAGACCTAGGGCTAGGGAGTTTTCCTTCTTCTCCCATGTCCATAAAGTGTACTCCCGGATAGATTTTTTGTTTTGGGAAGGTCGTTGATCTCTAGGGTGGAAGAAGCTGAGTACTCAGCCATAGCGGTTTCGGATCATGCCCCACATTGGGTGGACCTGGAATTAGGAGAGGAAAGGGAGCAGAGAACACTCTGGCGATTAGATGTGGGACTGATGGCGGATGAGGGAGTGTGTGCAAGAGTGCGGGGGTGTATTGAGAGATACCTGGAGGTCAATGACGACGGCGAGGTCCCTGTGGGAGTGGTATGGGAAGCACTAAAAGCGGTGGTCAGAGGAGAGCTGATCTCCATTGGGGCCCACAAAAGGAAAACAGAGGCCAAGGAAAGGGAAAGATTACTGGGGGAGATTTTAAGGGTGGATAGGGAATTTGCAGAGACCCCGGAGGAGGAATTGTACAGGGAGAGGAGACGACTCCAGACGGAATTTGACCTTCTGACCACCAGAAAGGCGGAGGTACTGTGGAGGAAGGCACAGGGGAGGAGGTATGAATATGGGGAAAAGGCTAGTCGCCTGTTGGCTCATCAATTGCGAAAGAGGGCAGCAGCGAGGGAGATAGGAGGAATTAGAGACGAAAGGGGAGACACGGTGAGAAGGGCAGGAAAGATAAATGAGGTGTTCAAGACCTTCTATGAGGAACCGTATAGGTCTCAACCCCCAGAGGGAGAGGAGGGGATGCGGCAGTTCCTGGACCAATTGAGGTTCCCGAAAGTGGAGGAGCGGGGGGTGGTAGGCCTGGGGGCACCGATTGGGGTGGACGAGGTTATTAAGGGACTGGGAAGCATGCAAGCAGGGAAGGCCCCAGGACCAGACGGTTTCCCGGTGGAGTATTACAGAAAATATGTGGAGTTGTTGGCCCCGTTGATGGCGAGGACGTTCAGTGAGGCCAGGAAAGGGGGGACTCTACCCCCGACGATGTCGGAGGCGACGATATCGTTAATTTTGAAGAGGGATAAAGATCCGTTGCAGTGCGGGTCCTATAGACCCATTTCATTATTGAACGTGGACGCCAAATTGTTGGCAAAGGTACTGGCATCGAGGATAGAGGACTGTGTCCCGGGGGTGGTGCACGAAGACCAGACAGGGTTCGTAAAAGGGAGACAACTGAATGTTAACGTGTGACAACTATTAGGGGTGATAATGATGCCCCCAGTGGAGGGGGAGGCAGAGATAGTGGCGGCAATGGACGCAGAGAAGGCATTTGATAGGGTGGAGTGGGAGTATTTATGGGAAGTGTTAAGGAGGTTTGGGTTTGGGAACGGGTTTATTAGCTGGGTTAGACTTCTTTATCGTGCTCCAACGGCAAGCGTATTACAGGTCGACATAGATCGGAGTATTTCTGACTATATAGGGGAACAAGACAGGGATGCCTGCTGTCTCCATTGTTGTTCGCGTTGGCAATTGAACCTCTGGCCATGGCATTGAGAGATTCCAGGAAATGGAGAGGGGTGATTAGAGGGGGAGAAGAACACCGAGTCTCGTTATACGCGGATGACCTATTGTTATACGTGTCGGACCCAGCGGGGGGGATGATAGAGGTTATGCGAATTTTGAGGGGGTTCGGGGATATCTCGGGGTATAGGCTAAATATGGGGAAGAGTGAATTATTTGTGATACATCCAAGGGACCAGAGTAGAGAGATAGAAGGCTTGCCTCTAAGGAAAGTGGAAAGAAATTTCCGATACCTGGGGATTCAGATCGCTAGGAGCTGGGGAACCTTGCACAGACTTAATCTGACACGGTTGGTAGAACAAATGGAGGAGGACTTCAAGAGGTGGGACATGCAGCCTCTATCGCTGGCGGGCAGGGTGCAAGCAATTAAGATGATGGTCCTCCCGAGGTTCTTATTTGTATTTCAATGTCTCCCTATACTAATCACCAAGACCTTTTTTAATAAAATAGACAGGAGCATCACGAGCTTCGTGTGGGCAGGGAAAGTTCCGAGAGTAAGGAGGGGGTTCCTTCAGCGTAGTAGGGACAGAGGAGGATTGGCACTGCCGAACTTGGGCGATTACTATTGGGCCGCCAATGTGGCAATGATACGTAAATGGATGATGGCGGGTGAGGGAGCGGCGTGGAAAAGACTGGAGAGAAAGTCCTGTAAAGGGACAAGTTTAGAGGCGCTGGTGACGGCGCCGCTACCGATCTCACCTAAAAAGTTTACCACAAACCCGGTGGTGGCGGCAACATTGAATATCTGGGGACAGTGGAGGCGACAGAGAGGGGTGCGGGGAGCCCTGGTGAGGTCCCCAATCAGGAACAACCATAGGTTCGCCCCAGGAAGAATGGATGGAGGATTTCAGAGCTGGTACCAGTTGGGGATTAGGAGGGTGGGAGATTTATTTATAGATGGGACTTTTGCGAGCTTGGGAGCATTGGAGGAAAAGTATAAGTTGCCCCGGGAAAATTTCTTGAGATATATGCAGGTGAGGGCGTTTACTAGACAACAGGTGAGGGAATTTCCGTTGCTCCCGACACAGGGGATACAGGACAGGGTGCTTTCAGGGGTGTGGGTTGGAGAGGGCAAGGTGTCAGAGATTTACCGAGAGATGAGGGAAGAGGGGGAGGAGTCGGTGGGCGAACTAAAAGGAAAGTGGGAAGAAGAACTAGTGGAGGAGATAGAGGAGGGTATGTGGGCTGATGCCCTAAGCAGGGTAAATTCCTCTTCCTCATGCGCCAGGCTTAGCCTGATTCAATTTAAGGTGCTACATAGAGCACACATAACGGGAGCAAGATTGAGCAGGTTCTTTGGAGTGGAGGACAAATGTGGGAGGTGTGGCGGGAGCCCGGCAAACCACGCACATATGTTTTGGGCGTGTCTGGCACTGGAAGGGTATTGGAAGGGAGTGACGGGAGTGATTTCGCGGGTGGTGAAGGCCCGGGTCAAACCAGGTTGGGGGTTAGCTCTATTTGGAGTTGCGGAAGAGCCGGGAGTGCAGGAGGCGAAAGAGGCCGACGTTGTGGCCTTTGCGTCCCTAGTAGCCCGGCGCAGGATCCTACTCATGTGGAAGGAGGCGAAACCCCCCGGACTGGAGGCCTGGGTAAATGATATGGCGGGGTTCATTAAACTGGAGCAGATAAAGTTTGCCCTGAGAGGATCGGCTCAAGGGTTCACCAGGCGGTGGCAGCCATTTCTCGACTACCTAGGGGAACGTTAGAGGGAAGACAGATGACCAGCAGCAGCAACCCAGGGGGAAGGGGGGGGAGGGGGGGGGGTTTAGTTTAGTTTAAGTCAAAGATAAAGGGGTTTTGTTACTTGTGTATTGTTCAAAATTTCTGTATTGTTATTGTTGCGTTTGCTTTGTAAGAGGGGAAAAATTGTTGTTTGGGAAAAAAATTTCAATAAAACATATTTTTAAAAAAAGGAAAAGCACTGTACACAAACAAGCCTTTCTTCCTGCACTATTTTGTACTTGCACGTCGCAAGCTATGGGGCCGGTTTAGCTCAGTGTGTTTGTGATGCGGAGCGAGGCCAGCAGCGCGGGTTAAATTCCCTGTACCGGCTGAGGTTATTGATGAAGGCCCCGCCTTCTCAACCCTGCCCCTCGCCTGAGGCGATCCTCGGGTTTAATCACCGCCAGTCTGCTCTCCCCCCT
Source organism: Scyliorhinus torazame (assembly GCF_047496885.1). NCBI lineage: Eukaryota > Metazoa > Chordata > Chondrichthyes > Carcharhiniformes > Scyliorhinidae > Scyliorhinus > Scyliorhinus torazame. The sequence goes on along the minus strand of NC_092735.1, from coordinate 19,318,758 downwards.
CAAGGGGGAAAGCAGCCTATGGTCATCTGGCACTATGGCGATGTTACTTTTTTTGGGGGGGGTGATCTGGAATGAACGTCTTGAACGGGACAGTAGTGACTTTCAAAAGGGAATTGAATAAATAACCGCAGCTCCTGGGCTGTGCCGTGTTATTATTCTATGATTACAGATTAGGAAATCCACACGGACCCAGAGCCGGGATCGAACCTGGGACCTCGGCGCCGTGAGGCAGCATGGCTAACCCACTGCGCAGTCTGAAGGTTTGAAGGTGTTGTGTTGCTGAGTAATGCTTGTCAGATTACCTCAGCCAGCCTGCCAGCAGAGAGCAGTATCATTCTGCCTCATGGTGAGGCTGCACAGGATGGGGAATGCCAAGGGCAGCCTCCATCTTGTGATGTGCAGTGGCCATTTTGCAAATTATTACTGCTCGGTTGATTGAAAGTGTCCCAGTTACTGAGGGTTCCCCTCTGCTGAACCGGAGGCCCAGCCCCTACACATAACGTGGCCACCGACCCTTTCCCTTCACGCATCTCCTTTCGTGTTGGCAGTCGTTTCGAGGGGCGTAAGACTAATCTGCAGAACATGGCTGGAAGCAGCCTAGGCCTCAAATCGTAGGGAAGTAAGCAAATCTTTTTTTTTTGATTACTTGTTAAATAAACTAATTTAAGAATACTGGACATTGTCCGGGGAGGTGGGGGTGAAAGACTGTTTTACTGAGAGTCTTCAGACTGCGCAGTGGGTTAGCACTGCTGCCTCACGGCGCCGAGGTCCCAGATTCGATCCCGGCTCTGGGTCACTGTCCGTGTGGAGTTTGCACATTCTCCCCGTGTTTGTGTGGGTTTCGCCCCCACAACCCAAAAATGTGCAGGGTAGGTGGATTGGCCACGCTAAATTACCCCCTGATTGGAAAAATATAATTGGGTACTCTAAATTTATTTAAAAAAAATAATCGTCAGACTAGGTAACCACAATGTAGGCTGCGCTTCGGTGCCAATATTGAGGGAGTGCTGCACTGTCAGAGGTGCTGTCTTCGGATGAGATTCCAGCCTGTAACTTGACACATAGAATCATAGAATTTACAGTGCAGAAGGAGGCCATTAGGCCCATCGAATCTGCACCAGCCCTTGGAAAGAGCACCCTACCCAAGCCCACACCTCCACCCAAAACCCAGTAACCCCACCTCACCTTTTTGGACACTTGAGGGCAATTTAACATGGCCAATTCACCTAACCTGCACATCTTTGGACTGTGGGAGGAAACCGGAGCACCCGGAGGAAACCCACGCACACACGGGGAGAACGTGCAGACTCCGCACAGACAGTCACCCAAGCCAGGAATCGAACCTGCGACCCTGGAGCTGTGAAGCCACAGTCCTAACTACTGTGCTCCGTGACTCCTGGATATCTGTTATTCGAATCAGCCGTGATGTCATCGAAGGACAGAACAGGCAGGAGAGGCTGAATGGCCTCCTCCTCTCCCTACATTCCCATTCTCCGTTAATTCCCTCCGACCACCAAGAATTGGATACCTGCCAACATCCACTAGCCTCGTGACATGAGGAATGCTGACGAGGAGGAGGTGTCAGCGAGCCTCCAGGCGAAGTGGAAGGCTAACAGAGGGGAGGAAGAGGCCAAGGAAGATTGAAATGTGGACATTGGAAGAGTACCTACGTTTAAGAAAATGTATTCATTCACGGGATGTGGGAATCACAGTCAGGCCCAGTGTTTATTGCCCATCTCTAATTTCCCCTTGAGAAGGTGCTGGCAATCCGCCGCCTTGAACCGCTGAAGTCCACCTGGTGTAGGTACACCCACAGTGCTGTTAGGGAGGGGGTTCCAGGATTTTGACCCAGTGACAACGAAGGACTGGCCGATGTGCTTCCAAGTCAGCGGCTGCGTAGCTTGAAGAGGAACGCGCAAGGTGATAGTGCCCCGCCCCGATGTGCCTGCTGCTCTTGTCCTTCTAGATGGTAGAAGTCACGGGTTTGGGTGATGCCGTTGACCGTAGCAGCTCGGTAGCACAGTGGTTAGCACTGTTGCTCCACAGCGGCGGGGTCCCAGGTTCGATTCCCGCTTGGGGCACTGTCTGTGCGGAGTCTGCACGTTCTCCCCATCTCTGCGTGGGTTTCCTCCGGGAGCTCCGGTTTCCTCCCACAAATCCCGAAAGACGTGCTTGTTAGGTGAATTGGACATTCTGATTTCTCCCTCTGTGTACCCGAACGGGCGCCGGAGTGTGGTGACTGGGGGATTTTCACAGTAACGTCATTGCAGTGTTAATGTAAGCCTACTTGTGACAATAAAGATTATTATTGTAAGGCATAGGAGCAGGATTAGGCCACTTGGCCCATCGAGTCTGCTCCGCCATTCAATCTGATACTTCCCTCATCCCCATTATCCTGCCTGCTCCTCATAAGGGGCCTTCGTGACTGGCTTCCCACACTGTACACACTGATAGAGGTTTGGGGAAAGACAAATGACACAACTTGAGGTAAAAACACAAAGAGCAGGTCAAGACGGCATCTGTGGAAAGAGGAACATTTTGAGTCAAATAAGCCTTCAGTCAGACAGATTCTTTGACGAAAGGAGTAAGAAAATCGCTCCGAAGGGGGGAGATTGACAGCAGTGATGTGGGCACTTGTTCAACGTGCAAAACAACAAGCTGCATTTATATAGCACCTTTTAATGTGGTAAGTACGGCCCAGAGTGTTTCGCAGCAGTGTTATCAAGGGAAATGTGTCCACCCCCACCCCAGGCCACTTAAGAAGATATCTGGGATAGCCACTGAAGCCTGTTCAAAGAGGTAGGTTTTAAGGCAGCTCGAAGGAGGAAAGGGAGGCGGAAGTAGCGAGGTTTAGGGAGGGAATTCCAGAACTTGGGGTCTCAGAAGCTGGCTGCCAACAGTGGAGGGATTAAAATCAGCGACGCACAAGAGGCCAGAATTGGAGGAACGCAGGCGTTTAGGGACACGGCAGGTAACCAGATTTGGTGGGGAGGGGGGGTGGGAGATTTTAAAACAAGGATGAGAATTTTTATATCAAGACATTTCTCAAGCAATGTAGGTCAGCAAACACAGGGGGTGACAGGTGAACAGAAGAAGGCATTGCCCCAGTGTTGGCAATGCCCACTATTAATGTTTAACATGTGAGTAAACCAGGAGTAACAGAGTAGCTGCCTAGTTGAGCTGAAGACAATAGTTACCTTCGAGGTAGACTAACTAGTCCAACCAGGCTAACCAGTTTCAGCTAGTGGGAGCGTGTGCAAAGTAGCATGTGGATACAAGCCATGTTTCTTGCACCAGGTGAAACAAGTTACCCCTCCTGGTCACCAGACAATTGAGGAGGTGTATTTAATTCCTCAGGGACAGTTCTAACAAAGGCAGCTTTGATCTCAAAGGTGAGTTCATACAATGTGTAGGAGACCAGGAGGTTTAGAGGTTCCCCCATACGTACTGAGTTGGACATTTGCAGCGCCAATGCCCTTCATTGTTCCCTCCACGCTATCCCAACTTGGACACGCATTTCACCCATCATTGGGTCAATAAGAGCATAGGAATGCCACTCAGCCCCTCGAGACTGTGCCGGCACTCAGTTGGCACTTGGCGTGGCGTGGGTGTTACTTGCCACCTATCAGCCCAGGCACGCCGGCAGAGACTGCTTTGTTATCTGAGGGGGGAGGGGGTAGCACATGGAGCTGAACGCTGTGCAATCAACACTGAACATCCCCACTTTTGACTTGGTGACGAAGCGAGTGCATATCGTTGGGCCTGGGCCATTGCCCTTATTGCTGCCAGGTTTAACATATGCCACTGGAGTGCCACACTGCCGCAGAATCCTGCAACACTCAACTGCTTTGTGGAAACCCCTTCCCCACAGCGATGGTTCAAAGGAAGGCTAAAGATCTTCCACTTTGGAATGGTCATTAAATGCTGGCCTTACCTGTGGTGCCCACAAACCAGCAAATATCTAATGTAAATACTTCTTGAAATTTTGCCTAACATGAAACCATTTAAGGTTTTGATATTTCTATTTAATTCAGCATTACAGAAGCAAAATATACCTCCTTCCTCATATTGTCAAAAATAAACCTCGATTTTTCGGCAGTGCAATTGTCTAGATAGGGAGCGGCTTCCTCATTACAGTGAATCATGTTCTGTAAAAAGGAACTCACATCTAGGGGCATCTAGTTTCACAGCCACCTGGTCCTGCCCTGCTAAAGGGACATCGTCCCCGCTATAGGGGAGGGTTCAGTGACGGGACATTGGTGCTAAATTAACCCGGGAACTGATGCGACCATCAATTCACATGAGACGGAGAGTTGAAGTGAACAGTAGTTTTAATCAGCTACAACTGTGCCTGCCTGCGACTGCTCTGTACTGAGTGCCGCCTACAGGCTGCAGATCTATATGCCTCCCCTGAGGGGGCGGAGCGACAAGCGATGCCCACAAGCGCATCAAGATAGTACAATACAATATAATGCAGTTACAATGGTGGATGGTAGCAGTAATACATTCACCACATTCACCCCCTGTTAAAAATTGAAGTCCAGCGGGGGTGAAGTGGGCTCACAGATCGAGTCTGTCCGGCGCCTTGATCGTTTGCTGCGATCGCCTGAGCTCTGGCTTCGCTGCGGGCACGGGTGTTGAACTCGTCGTTGCGGGCATGGGTTTTGGGCTCGTTGACTCCGGGAACGTCTCTTCTGGAGCTTCATCACTTGTTGCTAACTTTCCGGTTGGTTCAATTGCTCTGTTTTATTACCTTTTCTCTCGAGTCGCCAGGTATCTTTATGATACCGCCACGAGGTTCAAGTCCGAGTAATGATCAATAATCCAATACACCGATTAGTAAGATTCAAATCAAAGCACATTTATTATACACAGTAATCGCTACTCATGCATCAATTCTACGTCTAAGCTACTTCTACAACTAACAGGCCTATACTTAACTTCGGACTGGCCCACCAGGTCAGGGGAACAAATGGCCTTTCTTTCGGGTTCTGAGTCTGCGGGATTCGAAGTTGGTACGGATTGGTAGCTAGGAGCGTCTATCTCGTAGCGAGCGTTGAATTAAGACTTACTTCTTTCTGGTGGTCACTGCACCGGTCACGGTCAATGTTGGTTCGTGTTGCTGGGTGACCCAGGCAGGACGAAGAGAGAGAGAGCTGAAGAGAGACCGATTTGAGCTGGGGCTTGACTCTTATAGTCCCCAGGGTCTTCCCGCCTTTCGGGGCAGACCCTGTACCTGGTCCCAAATGATTGGACTTTGTCCCAATCGCTTGGTTCGATTTCTCCAATACTGGAGCGGTTCCCTGATCGATGAACGGTCTTGAGGTGTTCGTTCACCTCCTTTGTGTTGGCTCCTGCTGGCGCCGGGGAGTCTGGCTTTGCTTTGTGTGTCCCAAATGTTACTTATTGTTCCCGGGGATTGCTCATCAGTATGTTGATGGCTGCTACATTGTTATGCTGATGGTCGCTGGTATCGATGTTGTCTGGCCTTTTGCAGAGTTAAATACACAGCAAACCTGCACCTGCTGGTTTCTGTCTGTGTTGGCTGACTTTCCCATCAGCCTTTGCCGTTCGCCATTTTAAATCGGGAGTTGGCCAATTTAGGTGGCTACACTCCCTCCTTGTGATCCTAACGCGAAGCGTGAAGGATCACATAACTACATTGCTTTCATTTCCTGACCCGGTGAGCACTTCTTTCATGGCCTCTACACTGACCATAACTATGCAAAAAATTTTAACTGACAATTCTAAGGGGCGCTATGTCAAACAGGGACATGCATTACAAAACAAGAAAATGGGAACCTCCAACTATCGTTAATACACTACACTCACTTAAACATTTTATCTTCTAACTTCCTCAACCATACAAACAAAATCATAGCAGTTTATACACATGTTTCCTGGCTTGGCAGTCAAGCTCAGGATCGTACAATTGCACATGAACATTTCTTTATTTATAACAAAAACGCAAATGAATGCTCTTTATTATAGATCGCGGGGGTCGGGGGTCTGGTCGTATCCGAAAATAGGGGATCTGATCCTATATACCGGGGTGCGAGCGGGGTAGGCTCTCCTTCTCCATTTCCTCAGACAAATAGTCTGCACGATGCAGCAGAATATCGCCAATACTAGTAAGGATTCTATTACGTAGGACAGGGAGTACCAGGTTATAAACCTGTCACACCAAGATGGTGTGGTGTCGCTTGTGACTGGGATCTGGGTACTGTGGGGAAGTGAATCATTAACGGCTGGGGGGCTTGAGGTCATGGGGTTCACGCGCAACCAAATGTCCATTATGGTGATGAGCCACGCGGAGGATGTCCTCATGGTTCTTCTTCTTTCACTTCTCTTCTCCGGTCCTGGAGCTTCTGGAGTTCTGTGAAAACAAGCATAGTATCTGTTACTATCTTGGTTTAATATCTCGTATGATAGCCTGTTTGTCCTTTAGTGCCAATTACTCCCTTTATAATTGGTCACTATGTGTGACACCCTCATTTTTTTTTTCAAAAACCGAATTTTAGGACAAGACACACTTTCAAATACTGAAACAGTGCGAGCCGTCTCGCAGACTGTGCGCTTTACCATCCAAATGTTTCAGGATGTAAATAGCAGAGGGTTGGCAACCTAAAGGTTACCTGAAAACAAAACAAAACTTTTTGAACAAAAACTTTCCAAAATGAGGTGCGTATGGGCTGCGACGGGTAAGAGTTGGATGGAGTCCCCGGGTAGGACGGCGACCAATGCCGTGTGTGCTCTACCCGAACGTAGCTGACCAGAGGGGGGGTTCCCAGGCAGGGCGGGTCCCAAGCCGTTTCTCCACTGCCTGAGCAACCGACAAGAACGGGCAAGAAATGTAGTCATCATGGGGGGTTGCCGTATTGGTTCTACCTTCGAACCAGAAGGGCAGTTACGAATGGGCGTCTGTCGACAGACGAGTTCCGCTGAACTGGCGTATGGGACCTTCACAAGTCTCTGTGGGCAAGTCCTCGGAGGTTTCGGCCGAAAGGGCGTGGGGCCGTAGAAATTTTTTTTTTCCGGTCTGACATACAACATTTAACAAAACACTACAAACAACATAAAACATGCTGCAGGTTCCATCAGAAAGGACACCGTCTCTCCCAACCGGTTCCTTTCAAAACATCATCTGGACACCTCAGTCATCGGTTGCGAACAGGGTCGCAAAGGGGTTCTCGTTTTGGGAGTCAGACTCAAGGTCGTCATCTTCTCCTGGATGCCAAACTCTTGAATGTATTAAGGTTGATAGGGCTGCTTGGTGTGAGTTGGGATCGCTCTCGTCGTTGCGGACGAGTCTGTACGAGTTGTCTCTGTGCCAATAGGTGGTGTCTAGTTGTGTGGGGACGGAATCGGGGTCGTCATTGTAGGTCGGTGGTCGGCGGTGGGGTTTGTTCAGGAAAGTGATCATGAAGGGATCACTCGGATCGTAGTCGGAGTCGCTGGGTGTGGGTCCTATTGCATGGGGATAGTAGGGAGGCGTGCTGTGGCTATCGTCCGAGTCACAGTCACTGTCTCTGCTGCTGCAGTCTGTGGGTGTTCCGGGGCGGGGTGTATATTTAGGGGGTGGAGTCGAGGTTGAGTCTGTGTCTGGGCTGGACGTGGTGGGGGATGGTAGGGTTACGTTGGCTGTGGGCGGGGTGTGGTGTGCTGCGTCGAGCATGACGTGGTGTGCGTGGTTAGACTGTGTTCCATATGCTTCAGCTGGTTGATGTGGAACCACGCAGTCTTTCCGTTGGGATACTTTATCTTGTAGATGGAAGGGCTTACTTTGTCCGCAATGGAGTACGGACCCGAGTATTTAGGTGACAGGAATGTGCTGGGGTTGTATACGGAGAGCATGAATTGCTGTCCTACACTGTACTCAGTCACATGCACTGTCTTGTCGAAACAAGCCTTGCTCTGTTTCTTTCTTGTGCCCAATTTCACTGCGGCTGCTAGCTGAGCCGTTTTAACATTCGCCACCAATTGTTCTACTGCTTTCTCGTGTGTGAGGGCCGACACTTCGGGGCTGGTCATGTCTAAACCTAATAAAAATTCTGTGCCTTTCATGGGGCGTCCGGTCATGAAGGTGTGTGGGGTGTAACCTGTGGAAGTTGAAACTGTATTTTGCAAAAACATCAGCGCAAAAGGGAGGACTGAGTCCCAAGTGGTGTTGTTTTGCTGGACCATTTTTCTGAGGGTGGATTTTAGGGTCCGATTCATGCGCTCCACGATACCACTTGACTGTGGGTGGTATGCTATGTGGAATTTTTGGGTGATGCCAAATATCGTGAGGACGTTCTGCATGACACGTCCCGTAAAATGGGAACCTTGGTCGGATTCAATGCTGCGGGGGAGTCCCCATCTTGTAAAGATGTGGTGGGTTAAAATCTTGGCTGTTGTCTTTGCAGTGTTTGTTCTGGATGGGAATGCTTCCACCCATTTCGTAAACGTGTCTATCACCACAAGTACATATTTGTAACCATTCCTGCAAGGGGGCAATGGTCCTATAAAATCAATCTGGAGGTTAATCCAGTGGCCATTAACAGGTCGGATGTGACTGAGCTCAGCCTTTTTGGCATATCTGTCCGGATTATTCTGGGCACAGATAAGACAATTCTCGATGTAGTGATTTACAGCGTCCTTTAAATTCGGCCACGAACAAAGCTGTTTGAGGTGGGCTGTAGTGGGATTCCATGACCGTCATGGAATAAACAAATCAATTGATTCCTGTCCTGTTCAGGAACCACATAAAGGGTGTCTTTTAACACCACACCGTCATGTGTGGTCAGAGCATTTCTAAATCTCGCATAGGGAGCTGGATAGTTTCCCTTTAAAATCTCCCTGTGATTGCTGTCCTGCATTTGGGCCTCCACTAGATCCTCAATCCTAGTCTGTGAGACCTGAACTGCATTCACTGGTGTGCTTTCGGGGGGTGTCCAAAAATATCCGTGCCTGGACCCTGCTTTTGCCAGTGCGTCGGCTTTCACATTTCCAGGGGGGGAGGAACGATGGTGACTTCGAACTTTGACTATCCCAAAAGTCCTGTTCTGTGCTCTCTCTAAAATGTGACGGAGCAATGGGGCTGAGGGGAGGGGTTTTCCGTCTGCGGAAACAAATCCTCTTGCTTTGCACAGGGGCAGGAATTCCGTGAGGCGGTTGCAGACATAGAGGCTGTCCGAGTATACGTCTGCTGGGCTGGGGAAGGAATCTGGGTGTTCCACTATATATGCAATGGCCGCAAGCTCTGCCGCCTGCGCGCCTAAGTGTCCTGGAAGTTTTATTGCTATTTCTTCTAGGGCGCGTCCCTGCGCGTCCGCGACATAAATACCGCAACCTGTTATGCGCTTCCCATCCAATATTGTGGAAGATCCATCCACATATATCCTAATGGGTTCGCACGTTTCTGTGTGCTTGGGGCTCTGGGTTGGACTACCTATCTTTCTGGGGGGTGTTTTAGCAATAAAGGGGCCTGTGTTGTGGTGTGGAGAGATCATTTCACATTCATGGGGGGTTCCGGGGTACTGTTGGTTGTTGGCTAAAAAAGTGTGGGTCTTTGTCCGTTTCACAGTGATGCCCCGTCCCTGCAAAAGAAGGGTCCTCTTATTTGACTGACTGTACCGTCCTTGAGTCGTCCGTCCAGTAAAAGTTGGGTGTTCTGTGAGGATTGTGATGGGGTTCAGTCCGGTAATGTATGAAAAATACTGAACTGCCCAAAATACTGCGAGCAGGTGCCTCTCACAGGCTGAAAATCCCTGCTCCACAGCATCTAAAATTCTGGAGGCGTAAGCTACGGGTCTTAACTGGTCGTGCCGTTCCTGGAGGAGCACGGCCGAAAGGGTGCGGTCTGTGGTTGCTACCTCTATAGCGTAAGGGGAAAGCGGGTCTGGAACTTGTAGTGCGGGGGCTGCTATGTGTGCCTGTTTTAAAGAGTCCACAGCATCCGTATGCTGCGGAAGCCATTCCCAGGGGGCTCCTTTCTTTAGGAGGGCTGAGAGGGGTGCTGCCTTGCTGGCGAAACCGTCAATGTGGTTTCGGCAGTAACCAACGAGTCCTAAAAACGACCGGAGGGCTGAAACGTTCTGGGGAAGGGGAAATTTAGCGATTGAGTCAATTCTTTTATGCTCGATCTCACGTTTAGCATGTGTGATAATTGTTCCCAAATATATCACTTTGTTTTCCAAAATCTGGGCCTTTTTGGGGTTGACTTTACAACCAATTGAGTGTAAAGAGTTTCAGGAGTTCGGACAGAAGCTCGATGTGCTCTTCCTTGGTGTCTATCTGCGGTAGTAGGTCGTCTACGTACTGGACCAGACATCAGGGGCGAGAGAATTTGGCTAAACCATTTGCCAGCTGTCGGTGGAAAATGGAGGGGGAGTTGTGGAATCCTTGTGGAAGGCATGTCCACGTGTACTGTTGGTTTTTAAAGGTGAAGGCAAATTTATACTGGCACGCCTTTGCCAATGGAATGGACCAGAATCCATTACTGACGTCCAAAACCGTAAAGTATCGGGAATTGAGTCCCTGCTTGAGCATGGTCTCGGGACTTGTGGCTACTGTGGGGGCTGCTGCGGGGGTAATTTTGCTGAGTTCCCGGTAATCGATGGTCAGTCGCCATGATCCATCGGGCTTTCTCACTGGCCAAATCGGGGCATTATTAGTGGAGGCTACTGATCTAAGTACGCCCTGCTCTAATAAGCTTTCTATTACCTTGGAGATTTCACCCTCTGCCTCATGGGGAAATCCATACTGTTTTTGGGATCTAGGATCAGGTCCTGTTATTTGTACGGAACCAGTCATCCGTCCACAGTCGTGTTTGTGGGTCGCGAATGCTGTCCTGTTCTTTTGCAAAACTGCCCTAACCTTCTTGTCCGTGCTAAGCGTGATCGGGCTGAACCAAAATTCGCCGACTACGCTAATTTTGTTCGCGTATTCTCCCATGTTGAGCGTTGCGGGGGCTCTTGCAGATTTTGCCATTTTCCAGACACACTGGTTGACTGGATCAAATGATAGATTGTGGGAATTCATGAAATCGATTCCCAGAATGTCTTCTGCTTTGTGGGCTCGATCGACTAAAACTACGGGGTGCTTGGTAGTGATGTTGCCGATTTGAATGGGTACAGGGGCTGTGATGTGTCCCTGCTGTGAGTGGCCTGTAAAGCCGCTGAGGGTGATAGTGGCTGTAGTGGGCCACGTGTCCTTTTGGAACAGGGTGGAGGAATTTATTGTGGTGCGGGACCCTCCTGTGTCCTGGGGTAGGTGATGGTTGCAGGGGATTTCCTGGGGAAAACAAATAGGCAGTCATGAGGCAGTGGAGTAGGGCAGGTTGCGGGCCTTGATGAAGTGGAGACGCTGGGTGACCCCCGGGTGACAGAAGTCATTGTGGATGGCCCGGAGTCGGTCATCTTGCGCTCTGGCGCATGTGCCATGGGACAGGGCATCTGGGGCTCGTTGAGCTTCCCAGGACAATACACAATATCGTAATTATAGGTGGAGAATTCGATCCTCCACCTCAAGATTTTACCATTCTTGATCTTGCCCCGCTGTGTATTGTTGAACATAAAGGCTACCGACCGTTGGTCAGTGACAAGGGTGAACCTCCTCCCAGTCAGGTAGTGCCTCCAATGCCACACAGCTTCCACAATGGCTTGAGCTTCTTTTTCGACTGAGGAGTGTCGAACCTCGGAGGCGTTGAGGGTATGGGAAAAAAAGGCTACGGGCCTGCCTGCCTGGTTAAGGGTAGCGGCCAGAGCGACATCTGATGCCTCGCTCTCCATCTGGAAGGGGATGGACTCGTCCACCGCGTGCATCGCGGCTTTGGTAATATCTGCCTTGATGCGGCTGAAGGCCAGGCGGGTCTCAGTCGTCAGGGGGAAGATGGTGGCTTTGATAAGTGGGCGGGCTTTGTCTGCATAGTTGGGGTCCCACTGGGCATAATATGAAAAGAACCCGAGGCATCTTTTCAGGGCCTTGGGGTAGTGGGGGAGGGGGAGTTGCAGGAGGGGGCGCATGCGGTCGGGGTCGGGCCCTAGGACTCCGTTTTCCACGACATAGCCGAGGATGGACAGTCGGGTTGTGCGGAAAACGCATTTCTCCTTGTTATGGGTGAGATTGAGGGCTTGGGCGGTTTGGAGAAACTTCTGAAGGTTGGCGTCGTGGTCCTGCTGATCATGGCCACAGATGGTGACGTTGTCCAAGTACGGAAATGTGGCCCGCAGCCCGTACTGGTCCACCATTCGGTCCATCGTTCTTTGGAAGACCGAGACACCGTTGGTGACGCCGAAGGGGACCCGGAGGAAGTGGAAGAGGCGGCCATCTGCCTCAAAAGCCATGTAGTGGGGGTCTTCCAGGCGGATTGGAAGCTGGTGGTATGCGGACTTCAGATCTACCATGGAGAATACCGGTAGTGTGCAATCTGATTCACCATGTCCGCTATCCGGGGAAGGGGGTACGCATCGAGTTGCGTGTACCGGTTTATGGTTTGGCTGTAGTCTACAACCATCCGGTTCTATTCCCCGGTCTTGACGACCACCACTTGGGCTCTCCAGGGGCTCGATGACCCACTCCCTCAAGAGCCGCTGGACCTCTGACATGATAAAATTCCTGTCCTGGGCACTGTACCGCCTGCTCCTGGTGGCGACGGGTTTACAGTCGGCGGTGAGGTTCGCAAAGAGCGGGGGAGGGGCGCCATTACGGGTCGCGAGGCTGCATACGGTGAGAGGGGGTAGGGGCCCGCCGAACTTCAGGGTTAGGCTCCTGAGGTTGCACTGGAAGTCCAGTCCTAACAGGAGAGGAGCGCAGAGATCGGGGAGGACATATAGTTTTAAATTGGCATACTCGGCGCCCTGTATCGCGAGGTTCGCGACACAGTACCCCCGGATCTGCACCGAATGTGATCCGGAAGTGAGGGAGATTGTTTGGAATGCGGGGGAAATTTGGAGAGAACAGCGCCTTACCGTGTCTGGATGTATGAAGCTCTCCATGCTCCCAGAGTCAAATAGGCAGGGCGTTTCGTGCCCATTAACCCGGACTGTCATCATCGAGTTCCTGAGGTGCTTGGGCCGTGACTGGTCGAGGGTGACAGCGCCGAGCTGCAGGTAGCCGGCGTGGTCGGAGGTGGTGTGACGGTCCCAAGATGGCGGCCCCCGTCGGTCGCACGTGTCGGGCGGTGTTCAAGATGTCGGCCCCCTTGAGTCGCATGTGTCGGGTAGGGTTAAAGATGGCTGCCCCCACAGACTGCATGTGGCTGATGACGCGTCCGAAGGGGGCGATACCGGCAGGCACGCAGCCACACTGTGGGCCTGTGAGTCTGAAAGTCGGGCCTGTGATTTAGGAGCTTTGGATCTGGCCAGGCAGACTTTGGCAAAGTGTCCTTTCTTGCCACAGTCGCTACAGGTCGCGTTCCAAGCCGGGCAGCGCTGCCTGAGGTGCTGGTTCTGGCCGCAGAGATAGCAGGGCAGCCCCCCGGGTTGGGCGGGCAGCCGCGCGGCACAGGCCTGGGACACCCTCTGGTCGAGTGTCCACGAGGGGGGGTCGCGTGGTCGGAGCGGAAAGCACTGAGGCTAAGAAACGCTACTTCTAAGGAGGTGGATAGTTTTACCGTCTCTTCTAGGTCGAAGGCGCCCTTTTCGAGCAAGCGCTGTCTGACGTAGTTGGACCGGACTCCAGCCACATAGGTGTCCCGGATGGCGAGTTCCATATGCTGCGAGGCCGTGACGTCCATGTAGTTGCAGTTTCGAGCGAGTACCTTCAGATCGCGTAGGTGTTCCCCCAGCGATTCCCCGGGGCGTTGACGACGAGTAGCGAGGGGATGCCGCGCGAACACTTCGTCCACTGGCCTCATGTATTGCCTTTTCAGGATCGCGACCGCGTCTGCGTACGTGGTCGCTTCCTCGATCTGCACGGAGATTCTGTGGCTCGCCCGGGCGTGGAGGATACTCAGTGTCTGTTCCTCGGTGACGGTGGGTGAGGAGGATGCGGCGAGGAAGGCCTCAAAACAGCGGAGCCAGTGCGAAAAAATTCCTTTGGCTTCAGCGGCCTGAGGGTCGAGTTCCAGTCGATCAGGTTTGAGGGCGGCTTCCATAGCGATATTTTAGCTGATTAAATTGATGCGACCATCAATTCACACGAGGTGGAGAGTTGAAGTGAACAGTGGTTTTAATCAGCTAGAACTGTGCTTGCCTGCGACTGCTCTGTACTGAGTGCCGCCTATAACACTGGGCTAAATCGCTGGCTTTTAAAGCAGACCAAGGCAGGCCAGCAGCACGGTTCGATTCCCGTACCAGCCTCCCCGAACAGGCGCCGGAATGTGGCGACTCGGGGCTTTTCACAGTAACTTCATTTGAGGCCTACTCGTGACAATAAGCGGGTGTTGTATTAGAGGTTGGGCCCAACACCACTAAAATGAGGGCAGAGGCTGAAGAATGCAAAGGGGCCTGGGCAAAGGCCTGAATCTGTGCCCCAGCACCATGTTGAAGTTAACCCAAGAATTTATTTTTAAATTTAAAGTGCCCAATCTTTTTTTTCCAATTAAGGGGGCAACTTAGCGTGGCCAATCCACCTGCCCTGCACATCTTTGGCTGGTGGGGGTGAGACCCACTCAGGCACGGGGAGAACATGCAAACTCCACACGGACAGTGACCTGGGGCCGGGATCGAACCCGGGTCCTCGGTGCCATGAGGCAGCAGTGCTAACCACTGCGCCACCGTGTCGCCCAATGGTGGCGATTTAACCTGAGGGTCACCGCACCTCAGGTGAGAGGCACGGGCGTGAAGGTGAGACCTTTTCATGAACAAACCCTCGCCGGTACGGGGAATTGAACCCACGCCGTTGGCCTCGCTCCACATCGCAAACCAGTCGCCCAGCCAACTGAATTAACCGCGCCCTCAAAATGCTTTCACAGTGTGGAGGTGTGCTGTGACAGATAACAGGTTGGGAACCACTGACCTAGGGGACGGATGTGGGTTCAGATCCCACCACGGCATCTGTGGAATTTAAATTCAGTGAATGAAATAAATCTGGAATTGACAAACTTGTCTCGGTGATGATGGCTGGTGACCACCACACTGTCCGATCGCTGCTAAAACTCATCTGGTTCACTCAATGTCCTTTAGTGAAGGAAATCTGCCATCAAAGGTAGATTCTATCACATCCTTACCTGGCCTGGTGTATGTGTGACCGCGGACTCAAAGAAACATGGTCCTTATGGCAGCACGGTGGAGCAGTGCCTCACGGCGCCGAGGTCCCAGGATTGATCCCAGCTCTGGGTCACTGTCCATGTGGAGTTTGCACATTCTCCCCGTGTCTGTGTGGGTTTCGCCCCCACAGCCCAAAGATGTGCAGGGTAGGTGGATTGGCCACGCTAAATTGCCCCTTAATTATGAAAAAAAAAATGAATTGGGTGTCATGATATGCAAACATGCAACCAATGAACACTCGGAATAGGACACAACCAATGGGCAGTCAGGACACTCAGAGGTGGCATCACCACAAGGGGGCATGACATAAACACTATAAAAGGGATGAGGCACTCACACCCTGCCTCTTTCCACAGACAGACATCTAGAGAGTTAGTCAGGGTTGATCAGCAGCATCACACCCCAGCAAGTGGCTTCGAGCAAGCTGCTACAGTTAGACTGAGTTACTACAGTTAGATTAGCAGAGAGTCAAACTCATTTGAGAACTGTGTTAATAGTTTAATAATCATGTTGAACTCATTTCAGAGTCTGGAGCATCCTTTAGTTAAGACTGCATCAAGTAGCAGCCTGTGTTATCCAAAGCAGCATAACACAACAGGG
Organism: Scyliorhinus torazame; assembly: GCF_047496885.1. Taxonomy (NCBI): domain Eukaryota; kingdom Metazoa; phylum Chordata; class Chondrichthyes; order Carcharhiniformes; family Scyliorhinidae; genus Scyliorhinus; species Scyliorhinus torazame. Next base: position 19,302,967 of record NC_092735.1, on the reverse strand, counting down.
TACACTAAATTTATTTTTAAAAAAGAAATGTGGCCCTTCTGATAGAGCCTTGCCAGCCAATCAGTTACCTCAAGTTCAATTAGGGATGGTCAGTAAATGCTGGTGTTGCCCAGGGAGGAAGCAACGAGGTTATATAGCGCTTTCCACTAGCATCAAACATCTTAAAAGTGCGTCACAGCCAATGACATGTGATCACTGCTGTAATGCAGGAATTTAAGCAGTCAATTTGTGCGCAGTAAGATCCCACAAAGCCCAATGTGATCGTGACCAATTAAATCTGTTTTTTTTTTGTGATGTTGATTTTGGTGTAGATTCTGACCAGAACACCAGAGATAACTCCCCCTACTCTACTTCGCAATAGTGAACTTTCACGGGAACTTTCAGTCCGCCTGATTAGGCAGATGCGTCATGTTTCAATATCCATCACACGAACCTGCCTCCCATCCATTGACTCCATCTACACCTCCCGCTGCCTGGGGAAAGCGGGCAGCATAATCAAAGATCCCTCCCACCCGGCTTACTCACTCTTCCAACTTCTTCCATCGGGCAGGAGATACAGAAGTCTGAGAACACGCACGAACAGACTCAAAAACAGCTTCTTCCCCACTGTCACCAGACTCCTAAATGACCCTCTTATGGACTGATTTCATTAACACTACACCCTGTATGCTTCATCCGATGCCAGTGCTTTTGTAGTTACATTGTATATGTTGTGTTGCCCTATTATGTATTTTCTTTTATTCCCTTTTCTTCGCATGTACTTAATGATCTGTTGAGCTGCTCGCAGAAAAATACTTTTCACTGTACCTCGGTACACGTGACAATAAACAAATCCAATCCAATCTCATCCCTGGAGACCGCACCTCTGACAGTGCTGCATTCCCTCGGTACCGCCAGCCTCGACTTTGGTATTCAGTCCCTGGAGGGAGGTGTTTGGGGGGGGGGGGTGGAATCTTGTGACTTAAGAGGCGAGAGTGCGACCAGCTGACCCATAGCTGACACAAAGCTGAATCGACCCTGTATTCCCTCAAATCCTGCACACGCTCATACGAGCATCTTGAGCAATCAAGAGTAGAAACCTTGGTAGACTTTTGAAGTTCGAGATCACCTGCAACAACGCTAAGGGAGTTGTATAACAACTGTCAGCCTCTTCTCGGGCAAATTAGAATGAAAAGTCAATTAAAGACAACATTGCTCAAGGCAGTGCAGGCTCGAGGGGCCCATTTGCTGCCCTTAATTCGTCTGTCTGTATGTGCTGTTGCAGTGAGGTGATCGTGTTCATGGAATTATTCACTACAGAAGGAGGCCATTCAGCTCATTGAATCTGTGTTGGCCCTCTGTAAGAGCTGTAGTCCCTTTAGATCCCTGGCGACAGCCCCCCTCTCGTTCTCCTCGGTTAGGTACACCTTAAGCAGGGTAGTGGTTTCGTCCCTCAAGGTCTGGAACCAGCTGAGGCGGCACTTTAGAGTTGGGGGGGGGGGGGAGAGGGTTATGTCTGTGCTGGCCCTATTATGCAGGACTCAGAGGTTCGCACCAGCAGGGATAGACACGACGTAGGAAAGGGGGAGAGTGGGTAAGGGATCTGTTGGTGGAGGTGAGGTTCACGAGGCCGGAAGAGTTGCAGGAGAGGTACCAGCTGCCAAAGGGGAGTGAATTCAGGTACATACAGGTGCGCGACGTGGTGTGCAAGGAGCTCCCCTCCTTCCTCCCAAGGCATACTCGATTGGATAGATTGTTAACACAGGGCGAGCTAGGGTGGCACGGTGGTTAGCACTGCTGCCTCACGGTGGCGAGGACACGGGTTCGATCCCGGACCCGGGTCACTGTCCGTCTGGAGTTTGCACATTCTCCCCCACAACCCAAAGATGTGCAGGATAGGAGGATTGGCCACGCTAAATTGCCCCTTAATTGGAAACAATTAATTGGGTACTCTAAATTTATTTTTTAAGTTTTCCTCCATTCCGTTCGCTCTCCACACATACCAAATTAATGAACTTCTGCCAGCCCCCTCTCAACATTTGACTCTACCTGGCGGTAGCGTGGAGGGTAACCCACTCCCAAGACTGATCCCCCCTCACCCCCTCCCCCGTAGCTGAAATGAAAAGTTTTGCATTTAAATAGTGCCTTTCACAAGCTCAAGAGGGCCCATCGCATTTTACCAGAGCTCTTTGGAAGTGTGGTCACTGTTGTAGGAATTGAAATCCTGATTTCTCCACAACAAACTCCACGACCAACAGACAAAGCAGCAGAACCCCCAAGGCGACCTCATCAAAGATGCAAAGGAGCTGAGATGTATCGAACTGCAAGTTCCCAGATAGGGCACTGGGTAACTGGACCCCAGGTAGGGTCAGCACCATCTGGATAAAGGGGATGGAGAATCAACCACATTTCCCTCCTTGCTCCTGACATTACTGCTGGAGTGGGCGTGCGTTATGTGTGTGTTGTGTGTGTGTTATGTGTGCGTTATGTGTGTGTTGTGCGTGCGTTATGTGTGTGTTGTGTGTGTGTTATGTGTGTGTGATGTGTGTGTGTTGTGTGCGTCAGTGCTGAATGGTGGTTGGGCATGTGAGTGGGGATTCAGCCCATCGAGCCCACTCCTCCATTCAATGAGATTTTTTTCTAAATTCATTCGTGGCATGTGCGTGAGGCCAGTATTTGTTACTGGCTGCTCCGGTTTCCTCCCACAGTCCAAAGACGTGCAGGTTAGGTGGATTGGCAGTGCTAAATTGCCCTTTAGTCACCAAAAAGGTTAGGAGGGATTATTGGGTTACGGGAATAGGGTGGAAGTGAGGGCTTAAGTGGATCGGTGCAGACTCGATGGGCCGAATGGCATCCTTCTGCACTGTATGTTCTATGTCTCTGTTCGAATTGCCCTTGAACTGAGTGGCTTGCCAGGTCATTCAGAGAGGCAGTTAAGAGTCAATCAGATGTGACCCTCTGAAAGAGCACCCAACCTCGGTTCACTCCCCCACCCTCTCCCCGTTACCTCATAACCCCCACCTAACCTGAACATCTTTGGACACTACGGGGCAATTACCATGGTCAATCCACCTAACCTGCACATTGGGAGGAAACCGGAGTACCTGAAGGAAACCCACGCAGACACGGGGCGAACGTGCAAACTCCACACAGTCACCTGAGGCCGGAATCGAACCCGGGACTCTGGCGTTGTGAGAAAGCAGTGCTAACCACGGTGCCACCGTGTCACCCAGCAGCGGGGGGGGGACGGGGGGGGGGGGGACACACACTCTGCCAGTGGGAATAGCCAGCAAATCCCATCCGAAGAATTGCTATGTAGACAAGAGACTAGAAGGTGACTGAGCAATTTGGAGATTAAACTGGTTTACGAACAGTTCAGAGTTGAGATCCAGGACCTAGGTTGGGGCTGGTAACTATGAAAATGGGTTCCTACCACGTCACTATAAATAACAACCACTTGCATTTACAAAGCACCTTGAAAGTAGCAAAAATATCCAAGGGTTCAAAAACATTCGAAACGGAACCACAAGAAGAAATTATTAGAATAGGTGAAGCTTGTTGGAAGAGATATGTTTTAGGAAGTATCTTAAGTGAACAAAATGAGTGATGGCCGCATCCCCCAAGACACTCTACAGTGGGCTTACTATTGGCATCAGACCAACAGGTCGCCCATATCTGCGATAGAAGGATGTCAGCAAGCGAGGCCTCAAGTTGATCAGGATCAGAGTCGATGCAGGGGAAGTCCTTGCTGCGGACTGGAGACAAACAGGCAGGAAAGACGTACAGAGGACAGAAGGAATGACCAGATGGTGGAAAAGGGATGCCCCCCAGAAAGAAAGAAGCATAAGCTGACCTTGGGCCACTGTTAGTCATCTGTGGCAGCTGCTGAAGAGATGGCCAATCGCAAATCAGCCTCTACAGCTACAACGAACGATGTCCCATCCCGAAACGGATGGACGCCAAAGGAAATGTGAGATAAAGAGGAGATGTTTTAGAGAATGTCGGGCCCAGACTGCTGAATGTCTCAACGCCAACAATTTTCAAAGCGGAGGTGCAAGAGGTCAGAATTGGAGGAGCAGAGAGAGATCTCAGTGGGCTTAAAGGGCTGGAAGGGATGATGGAGGGAGGGAGGGATGAGGCGAGGCAGTGGATGGATGTGAATACGAGGAAGATCATTTTAAAGTTAGGGGATTGAGTCCTCTGAACCCGGAGCCAGGCCACCTGCTGAACAACAGTTGAAGATCTGCAAAGAGTTGACCTCTTTACAGGATGACTATTATCGGAGGGCATGCATGTGGGATCAGTGTTGAAAGGAATAAGGATGTATTGGAAGAGTTATGTGCTTTCTGCCAAAGATACTGCATTACAGGTTTGGAATCCATTTCGGTATGCGATACTCTCCTTGCACAACAGACCACAAAGTATTATAAGCAAAGTCTTGCATATCTCTGGGTTTCGGAGGCCTCACATTCCTTGGCAGGGCGAGGATATTATGAAACAGCTGCAGTGACCCTATCAGATCGAGCGAGGCAGCTTAACCAGCCACCTCAAAATAAGAGTTAAAAAGCTTGTGCAACAAGAGGCCCAACTGTAACAGCAAGAACAACCTACATCAAAATCATTATAATTAAGAGTACATAAAATTACTGAGGATAGATGACACAGAAGCAGGCCCCAATCTGTCCACGTCAGCGTTTATACTCAACTCTCGCCTCCACCCAGTTTTCCCCATCGGAATCTATAATCGGAACCGTCTATCCCCACCTCCTCAAATGCCCGTCGAGATTCCCCTTAAATCATTTCATGCTATTTGTTTCGACCACTCACTGGCAGCCAGTTCCACATTCTCACCATTCTCTGGGTAAAGAATTTCCCAGAATTATCATAGACTTTACAGTGCAGAGGCAGTCCATTGGGCCCATCGAGTCTACACCTGCCCTTGGAAAGAGCACCCTATTTAAGCCCACACCTCCACCCTGTCCCTGTAACCCCACCAAACCTTTTTTTGGAAACAATTTAGCGTGGCCAATCCACCTAACCTGCACCTCTTTCGGGACTTGTGGGAGGAAACCGGAGCACCCGGAGGAAACCCACGCAGGCACGGGGAGAACGTGCAGACTCTGCACAGGCAGTGACCCAAGCCGGGAATCGAACCTGGGACCCTGGAGCTGTGAAGCAACTGTGCTAACCACTGTGCTACCGTGCCGCCCTGAATCCCCCTATCGGATTTCTTGGTGACTATCTCGCACTGACGGCCTCGGGACCAGGTTTAGTTTATCGTTTTAACGAATGAGAAAATGTGATTGCGCAAAGGGAGGGCAATGACCTTTATAAAGGGGACCTTCCACTTCCTTTTAGCTAGGTGTGCCTACACCACACGGACTGCAGCGGTTCAGGGAGGCAGCTCACAGCCACCTTCTCAGGGGCAATTGGGGATGGGCCTGGCCAGCGACACCCCCATCCCCAACAATTAATTTTCAAAATAGCCAGCAGAGATGGGCATTTCCATTGCGATTTCCCAGTTTTGCAGATCAAGATCAGCGAATAAATCAACAGTGGAACCAAATTCTTTCAGCTAACCAGGAAGAACTTAGTTCTGCAGTTAAATAATTTATTCACTGATTCACCAAACAATTAAATAATTAACCTGTGATCTAAGAAAAGTTCGGACTCCATAAATTTTTAAAAAAATTTAGATTACCCAATTCTTTTTTTCCAATTAAGGGGCAATTTAGCGCGGCCAATCCACCTACTCTGTACATTTTTTGGGGTTGTGGGGGCGAAAGCCACGCAGACATGGGGAGAATGTGCAAACTCCACACAGACAGTGACCATAAATAAGATTCCAGATGCTCCGGGAAGGAATGTCTGCAGTGAGCTACGGCTTTGCGATGGTCATGGTGGACATTACAAAGAGGCATGTTGGACTTTATTTTCTTGCAATGAGCTAAACATTTGTAAAGTTCTTTGCCAAATCCAGCACCTCAAGCAGGACAATGAAAGAATGCATTCGTAAGAGTGGAAATGATTGAGCTTCTTGTCTTGGTAGCTGTCAGTGGGCCATGTTTCAAAGCCACGAAGTAAGGTGCTGAGACCAGAGGCCTTATAAACCACCAGTTTGGTCCCCAGGGTCAGCCAGGTGTTATTCCACCCGCATTTCATGAATCTCTCAAAGATTCTGGGCGGGATTCTCCGCTCCGCCAGACCTGCTTTCTGGTGCGGTGTGCCCCATACTGGCAGCGGGATCCTCCGTCCCGGCAGCCGGCCAATGGGGCTTCCTATTGTGGCCACCCCCACTCCGTCGGGAAATCCGCGGGCGCGAGTGCGCAGCCGGCAAAGCGGAGGATCCCACCGACGGAGAAACCCGCCCAGTAGCTGTGCTTGTTTCAAGCTCTGCATGAAGAAACTTGATCCGTGGCCTTGTCTGTCACCGTGGACCCAAGGTAGAAGAATTTCAGCGGAGTTTTAATTAGTGTGGTCAGGCGAGGAGATGCAACACTTTGTCCCATGTCCACAGTTTACTTGATGCCTGTACTCCGGGAGAACAGGATGGAGGCCTGGTAGGGCCTGTCGATGGGTCCTTGTAGCTGAGTTGCCAAATGGGTCACTAGCACGGCATGGGCAGTGTTAGAGAGGTTCCCTGATCAGGTGTGTTTTTGTCTTGGCTTTCAGTCCTGACAGATTGTGCAGCCCACCGTCTGACCCAGTGCGCAGGTAGATTCCTTCCATATCCGCAGCGAGGCAAAGCTCAGGAGCATGAAGACGAAGGTCCCCAAACTGGAGTGGAGGCTCGGACACAGGCCTGTTTCACTCTGCTCCTCACTCTGAAAATGTGGGATATGGAGCCATCAAACTGTCCACTGCGACACGCGTTGTCGTGGAAGGGGCGGGAGGGACCGAGGAGCTTTGGTGGACAGTCAATTTTTCCCCAAATCCTTGGGGCCCCTGCCTTGCCGATGGTGTCAAATACTCAGTCTGCAAGTAGCTGGGGTCTTTTAAAGTGTGGCCCCAGCAAAGGCCTTCCCCATGATGCCCCAAGGAGTGAGGTGGCCCTGTAGTTGTTGCAGTCTCCTCTGTCAGCTTTGCATTTGCATACTTGCATTGAAAATGGCTCCTTTCATGTGTGGAAACATACCAAGGTGCGTTGAGAAAGATTAATGAGGTAAAACATTCAGGCAATTTCTACATCACCATCACGGCCTTACGGGCAATTAGGGATGGGAAATAAATGTTGGCTTTGCCAACGGCACCCTGATCCCAAGAATGAATGAATACATTGAAAAATCATTGGCATTCCGATTTGTTTATTTAGTGAATACAAAGTCCCTAAACCAAGCGGTTTCTTCCTGTTCTGCTGTATTGAATGTGGATTGGCCTCTGGTATTCGTGAGCCAGGCACTCGCCTTTTCTTTCAGTGTATCTCCACACCCACGCTGTGTTTTCCCTTGGGGAATAGTGGGGGAGGATTCCCCAGCTGATTACTAGCCCATTGAACCACATTCTGAACGCTCCTCCTGTGGTGAACAGGTCCTGGCCATGGACTTGGACCCGGGGGTTCTGGTCCAGCAGTAAGGGCGCTGCTCACTGCACCACAAAATTACGAAGGGCTTAGGATGGAGGAAATAAGCAGAAAAGACATCCTGCGACACAGTGGGTGTTCTTGTTAGCACTGCCCGCTTGTGTGCACTTACGCTGGGTGCCTCACCCTCCCGAGCTCACACGGAATGTTGTTATCTGAGCTGGTGTTTGCCCTGTGAGTGGGCGGAACCTCCTCAGAGGATTGTTTTCTCCTCAAGGCCTGTTCTGGAGCAGCTACCTATCAGATGACAACAGCCACAATTTGTCTTTATATAGCCTCCTTTAACGTCCCACGGCACTTTTCAGCATCTTTTTTTTTTAAATATGTTTTATTGAAATTTTTTTCCCAAACAACAATTTTTCCCCTCTTACAAAGCAAACGCAACAATAACAATACAGAAATTTTTAACAATACACAAGTAACAAAACCCCTTTATCTTTGACCTAAACTAAACTAAACCCCCCCCCCCCCCACCCCCCCCTTCCCCCTGGGTTGCTGCTGCTGGTCATCTGTCTTCCCTCTAACGTTCCCCTAGGTAGTCGAGAAATGGCTGCCACCGCCTGGTGAACCCTTGAGCCGATCCTCTCAGGGCAAACTTTATCTGCTCCAGTTTAATGAACCCCGCCATATCATTTATCCAGGCCTCCAGTCCGGGGGGTTTCGCCTCCTTCCACATGAGTAGGATCCTGCGCCGGGCTACTAGGGACGCAAAGGCCACAACGTCGGCCTCTTTCGCCTCCTGCACTCCCGGCTCTTCCGCAACTCCAAATAGAGCTAACCCCCAGCCTGGTTTGACCCGGGCCTTCACCACCCGCGAAATCACTCCCGTCACTCCCTTCCAATACCCTTCCAGTGCCGGACACGCCCAAAACATATGTGCGTGGTTTGCCGGGCTCCCGCCACACCTCCCACATTTGTCCTCCACTCCAAAGAATCTGCTCAATCTTGCTCCCGTTATGTGTGCTCTATGTAGCACCTTAAATTGAATCAGGCTAAGCCTGGCGCATGAGGAAGAGGAATTTACCCTGCTTAGGGTATCAGCCCACATACCCTCCTCTATCTCCTCCACTAGTTCTTCTTCCCACTTTCCTTTTAGTTCGCCCACCGACTCCTCCCCCTCTTCCCTCATCTCTCGGTAAATCTCTGACACCTTGCCCTCTCCGACCCACACCCCTGAAAGCCCCCTGTCCTGTATCCCCTGTGTCGGGAGCAACGGAAATTCCCTCACCTGTTGTCTAGTAAACGCCCTCACCTGCATATATCTCAAGAAATTTCCCCGGGGCAACTTATACTTTTCCTCCAATGCTCCCAAGCTCGCAAAAGTCCCATCTATAAATAAATCTCCCACCCTCCTAATTCCCAACTGGTACCAGCTCTGAAATCCTCCATCCATTCTTCCTGGGGCGAACCTATGGTTGTTCCTGATTGGGGACCCCACCAGGGCTCCCCGCACCCCTCTCTGTCGCCTCCACTGTCCCCAGATAGTCAATGTTGCCGCCACCACCGGCTTCGTGAGGTACACATTTAGGTGAGATCGGTAGCGGCGACCGTCACAGCGCCTTCTAAACCCGTATACCTTTAACGACCTACTCTTCCAGTTCGGCCCTCCCCTCAAGTCTTTTCCACGTCGTCCTCCCACACCCCGTCCATCATCCATTTACGTATCATTGCCACATTGGCGGCCCAATAGTAATCGCCCAAGTTCGGTAGTGCCAATCCTCCTCTGTCCCTACTACGCTGAAGGAACCCCCTCCTTACTCTCGGAACTTTCCCTGCCCACACGAAGCTCGTGATGCTCCTGTCTATTTTATTAAAAAAGGTCTTAGTGATTAGTATAGGGAGACATTGAAATACAAATAAGAACCTCGGGAGGACCATCATCTTAATTGCTTGCACCCTGCCCGCCAGCGATAGAGGCTGCATGTCCCACCTCTTGAAGTCCTCCTCCATTTGTTCTACCAGCCGTGTCAGATTAAGTCTGTGCAAGGTTCCCCAGCTCCTAACGATCTGAATCCCCAGGTATCGGAAGTTTCTTTCCACTTTCCTTAGAGGCAAGCCTTCTATCTCTCTGGTCCCCTGGATGTATTCTTTTCAGCATCTTAATCAAACAAAAGTGTTTGGCACCGAGATACACAAGGACAGGTTGGGACAAGTGACTAAGACCTTGGTCAAAGAGGAAAGCTTTAAGGTGTCTCTTAAAGAAGGAGCGAGATGCAACTAGGGCTGGAGAGGAAATTCCAGAGCTTAGGGCCTCGGTTACTGAAGGCACGGCAAGGAAAATCAGGAATGTGCAAGAGGCCAGAATGGGAGGAACGCTGAGATCTCGGATGGTCAAAAGCAGTGAAGTCAATGTTGTTGAAAATGCATTCTAGAAGCGATGTTGTGTTGCTTCAAATGCTAACCTGTCTCATGTAAGAATGTAGGAAAAGAAAGGTAATAAAATGACATTTCTCACAATGTTCAGGTCTCCAGGTACACAAATAATTCGCATGTCAGACTTTCCCATTGTGCCTGAGGTGCCAAAGGATAGGAGTATACAAATTATGAGCAGGAGTAGACCATTCGGCTCCTCGAGCCTGTTCCACCATTTGATGAGATCATGGCCGATCTGATTCCGGCCTCAACTCCACTTTCCTGTCTACCCCCGCTAACTCCTTTGGCTCCCTTTCCAATCAAGAATCTAACCAACTTAGCCTGAAAAATATTCAGTGCCCCTCCCCCCACTGCAGAGGGTGGTGGGGATCGGAACTCGCTGCCTGGAAGGTAGCAGCAGGAACACTCACTACATTTAGATGAACACTTGAAACAGCATGGGCGGGATTCTCCGTCCTGGCGCGCGCACCCCCCCCCCTCTTGCCGGCCGTGAGACTCTCCGTCCCGGCAGCCGGCCAATGGGATGTCCCGTTGTGGGCACCCGCACTCCGTCAGGAAATCCACGGGCGTGAGTGCGCTGCCGGCGAAACGGAGGATCTCGCTGACGGAGAATCCCGCCCCATAGCTTACAAGGCCACGGACCAAGTTAGTATCATAGAATCCACATATGTTTTGGGCGTGCCCGGCACTGGAAGGGTATTGGAAGGGAGTGACGGGAGTGATTTCGCGGGTGGTGAAGGCCCGGGTCAAACCAGGCTGGGGGTTAGCTCTATTTGGAGTTGCGGAAGAGCCGGGAGTGCAGGAGGCGAAAGAGGCCGACGTTGTGGCCTTTGCGTCCCTAGTAGCCCGGCGCAGGATCCTACTCATGTGGAAGGAGGCGAAACCCCCCGGACTGGAGGCCTGGGTAAATGATATGGCGGGGTTCATTAAACTGGAGCAGATAAAGTTTGCCCTGAGAGGATCGGCTCAAGGGTTCACCAGGCGGTGGCAGCCATTTCTCGACCACCTAGGGGAACGTTAGAGGGAAGACAGATGACCAGCAGCAGCAACCCAGGGGGCAGAGGGGGGGGGGGGGGGGGGGGGGTTAGTTTAGTTTAGGTCAAAGATAATGGGGTTTTGTTACTTGTGTATTGTTAAAAATTTCTGTATTGTTATTGTTGCGTTTGCTTTGTAAGAGGGGAAAAATTGTTGTTTGGGAAAAAATTTTCAATAAAACATATTTAAAAAAAAAAAGAATCATAGAATCCCTACAGTGCAGAAAGACGCCATTCAGCCCATCGAGTCTGCAGCGACCCTTGGAAAGAGCACCCTAACTAGGCCCACGCCACCACCCTATCCCTGTAACCCAGTAAACCCACCTAACCTCTTGGACTCTAATGGGCTAGTTACCATGGCCAATCCACCCAATCTGCACATCTTTGGAGTGTGGGAGGAAACCGGAGCACCCGGAGGGATCCCATGCAGACATGGATAGACAGCTGGTTAGCAGACGGGAAATAAAGAGTTGGAATAAATGGGTGTTTTTCTGATTGGCAGGCAGTGACTAGTGAGGTACCGCAGGGATCAGTGCTAGGACCCCAGCTGTTCACATTACATATTAATCATTTGGACGAGGGAACTAAGTATATTATCTCCAAATTTGCAGATGATACAAAGTTGGGTGGGAGGGTGAGCTGTGAGGAGGATGCAGAGATGCTTCAGCGGGATTTGGACAGGCTGAGTGAGTGGGCATATGCATGGCAGATACAATATAACGTGGGTAAATGTGAGGTTATCCACTTTGGTAGCAAAAATAGGAAGGCAGATTATTACTTGAATGGGTGTAAATTAAGAGAGATGGATACTCAGCGAAACCTTGGTGTCCGTGTGCATCAGTCACTGAAAGTAAGTGCGCAGGTACACCAATTTAAGTAATAAGCTGCCTTCCTATTTTTGCTACCAAAGTGGATAACCTCACATTATTATCACAAGTAGGCTTGGGCAGCACGGTAGCATTGTGGATAGCACAATTGCTTCACAGCTCCAGGGTCCCAGGTTCGATTCCGGCTTGGGTCACTGTCTGTGCTGAGTCTGCACGTCCTCCCCGTGTGAATGAAATGAAAATTGCTTATTGTCACGTGGAGGTTTCTATGAAGTTACTGTGAAAAGTCCCTAGTCGCCACATTCCGGCGCCTGTTCGGGGAGGCTGGTATGGGAATCGAACCATGCTGCTGGCCTGCCTTGGTCTGCTTTAAAAGCCAGCGATTTAGCCCAGTGAGCTAAACCAGCCCCAGAGTGCGTGGGTTTCCTCCGGTTTCCTCCCACAGTCCAAAGATGTGCAAGTTAGGTGGATTGGCCACGATAAATTCCCCTTAGTGTCCAAAATTGCCCTTCGTGTTGGGTGGGGTTACTGGGTTATGGGGATAGGGTGGAGGTGTTGACCTTGGTTAGGGTGCACTTTCCAAGAGCTAGTGCACACTCGATGGGCCGAATGGTCTCCTTCTGCACTGTAAATTCTATGATTACATTAACACTGCAATGAAGTTACTGTGAAAAGAGGGCAGCACGGTGGCGCAGTGGGTTAGCCCTGCTGCCTCACGGCGCCGAGGTCCCAGGTTCGATCCCGGCTCTGGGTCACTGTCATGTGGAGTTTGCACATTCACCCCGTGTTTGCGTGGGTTTCGCCCCCACAGCCCAAAGATGTGCAGGGTAGGTGGATTAGCCATGTTAAAATTGCCCCTTAATTGGAAAAAATGTATTGGGTACCCTAAATTTATTTTTAAAAAGAAAAAAAGACACACTGCAATAAAGTTCCTGTGAAAATCCCCTAGTCGCCACACTCTGGCGCCTGTTCGGGTACACGGAGGGAGAATTCAGAATGTCCAAATTACCTTACAGCACGTCTTTTGAGATGAAACCGGAGCACCCGGAGGAAACCCACGCAGACACGGGGAGAACATGCAGACTCCACACAGACAGTGACCCAAGCCGGGAATTGAACCTGAGCACCTGGCGCTGTGAAGCAACGGTGCTAACCACTGTGCTACCGTGCCACCCACTTTAATCCCATTAGTTTTTTTGAATAAACTAATGGGATTAAGGGCAGATAAATCTCTGTGACCTGATGGCCTACACCCGAGGGTATTACGGGAGATGGCAGTGGAGATAGTGGATGCATAGGTTAAGATATTTCAGAATTCCCTGTATCCAATCCGGTGGATTGGAAACATGCTAATGTGGCGCCCCTATTCACAAAGGGAGAGTGGTAAAAAGTAGGAAACTATAGACTGGTTAGCTTGACCTCTATGGTGGGGAACTTGCTGAAATCAGTCATTAAGGAGGAGGTGACTGACTATTTGGAAAACCAAAGCTCAATCCACCCGTGTCAGCACGGTTTTACGAAGGGTAAGTCATGCCTGACAAACTCGCTCAAATTCTTTGGGGATGTAGCCAGCAAGGTGGATAATGGGGAACCTGTTGATGTAGTATTTCTAGACTTCCAGAAGGCATTTGACAAGGTGCCGCATAAAAGACTGACCCAGAAGATGAGATCGCATGGAATTGGGGGTAGAGTACGAGTTTGGATTGAGGATTGGCTGATTGACAGAAAGCAGAGGGTCGGGTTCAATGGGTCCTTTTCTGGCTGTCAGAGTGGAACATAGCAAAATTTGCAGATGACACTAAAGTAGGTGGGAAAGCAGGCAGTGAAGAGGAGATACAGATTTTACTGATGGATATCGATAGGCTAGGAAATCGGGCCACAAATTGGCAGATGGAGTTTAATGTGGATAAGTGTGAGGTTATCCATTTTGGCGGAAAAAATAGAAAGGCAAATTATTATCTAAATGAAAAGCAGATTCAAAATGCGTCTGGGCAGAGGGATCTGGGTGTCTTAGTTCATGAATCACAGAAAGTCGGTATGCAGGTACAGCATGTAATTAAAACGGCAAATGGAATGTTAGAGTTTATTGCAAAAGGACTGGAGTATAAAAGCAGAGAAGTGTTGTGTAATTGTATAGGGTGTTGGTGAGACCACATCTGGAGTATTGTGTCCAGTTTTGATCTCCTTATTTGAGGAAGGATGTGGTGACATTGGAGGCAGTTCAGAGGAGGTTCATCAGATTGAACCGGGGATGAAACGGTTGACGTATGAGGAGAGATTAAACTGTTTGGGATTACACTCGCTGGAGTTTAGAAGGATGAGAAGAGATCCGATCGAGGTATATAAAATACTAAAAGGGATTGATAAAGTGAATGTAGACCAAATGTTCCCCCTTGTGGAGAACCTTGATCAAGAGACCACAGACAGATTGAGAGGCGGTAGATTTAGAACTGAGATGTGGGAGAACTATTTCTCGCACAGGGTGGTGAATTTATGGAACTCGCTGCCCCATAGTGCAGTGGGGTCTGAATCATTAAATAGTTTCAGGAAGGAGACAGGTATAGTTTGGATAATAAAAACGGGTTAAAGGGACACTGGGAACAATTGGGGAGGTGGATTTGAGACCAGGAAGAGATCAGCCCTGATCTGATTGAATGGCGGTGCAGGCTCGAAGGGCTGAATTGCCGACTTCTGCTCCTAATCCCTGTGTACCTATTCGCAACTCGATTACCGTTGCTCCTTCAAGACTCATCCAATCATCACCACCTCCGTCCCACCAACCCTCTGAGATCTCTACGTTCCTCTAATTCCAGTCTCCAGCATTCCGGAATTGTTTTGGTCCGCCACTGGCAGCCACACCTTTAGTTCCTAAACTCTGGAATTCCCCTCACTAAGCCTCTTTCCTCCTTAACCAAGCTTTTATACGCCTTTTTGAATATCTCCTTCAGTAGCTAAGAGTCAAATTTGGTTTGAGAATTGGTCCTGCTATAATAAAAGTGTAATGTCAAGCACATTTTTGCTGTTATTGTTGCATTCCTAATCAGAAGGGGTTTTTGAAGTTGCCGTAGTCCCAGAGTGCCATAGGCTGTTTTCCCCTTTCAGGGGGGAGAGCTGACTGCTAGTGATTTAACCTGAGGGTCACCACACCTCAGGTGAGGGGTAAGGTTGACGAGGCAGGGCAGCACAGTGGCGTAGTGATTAGCACTGCTGTCTCACAGCGCCGAGGTCCCAGGTTTGATCCCGGCTCTGGGTCACTGTCCGTGTGGAGTTTGCACATTCATAGATTATCATAGAATTTACAGTGCAGAAGGAGGCCATTCGGCCCATCGAGTCTGCACCGGCTCTTGGAAAGAGCACCCCACCCAAGGTCAACACCTCCATTCTATCCCCATAACCCAGTAACCCCACCCAACACTAAGGGCAATTTTGGACACTAAGGGCAATTTATCATGGCCAATCCAGCTAACCTGCACATCTTTGGACTGTGGGAGGAAACCGGAGCACCCGGAGGAAACCCACACACACACGGGGAGGATGTGCAGACTCCGCACAGACAGTGACCCAAGCCGGAATCAAACCTGGGACCCTGGAGCTGTGAAGCAATTGTGCTATCCACAATGCTACCACCGTGCTGCCCCGTGCCCCCATCAGAAGGAGTTGAGATAATGAAGGCTGTGAGCCGGTATTGGAGGGTGGTGAAGGGGGTAGGGGTGGTGGTGAGTGGGTTGGGAGGGCTTGTAGTTAGCAATTTATTTCCATCTTCTGCCATCTTTAAAAAAAATAAATTTAGAGTACCCAATCCATTCTTTTCCAATTAAGGGGCAATTTAGAGTGGCCAATCCACCTACCCTGCATATCTTTTGGGTTGTGGGGTGTAGCGCAACACTTACTCACAAGTCGAGAAGTGATTAAGTCAATCGAGGCTTTATTAAGCAAGATGTGTTCCCCAGCAGCTCAGTTACAGAATGCGGCTGCTGGGAGAACCCGGGCTCTTATACTCCGCCTTGCTGGGTGGAGCCAGCAGGTGGCAGATCCAACCAGGACCCAGTGTCTGTCTGCCAATAGCCTCTCGGCTTCACAGGTACCGTACTACCCCTAATACATACCACCACATTCACCCCTTGTTAAAAAGGAACCCGGTGGGGTGGTGGGTCGCATGGTGGTAGGGGTTTACAAAGCTGGTCCTGGAACTATTTTCGTACAGTGGCTATGCATTGAGCTCAACAGTTAACTATTTACAGGTTTTGTCAGAATTATTTACAGATTTTTGTCACACGGATTCCACAAGTCGAGCGGGTGCCCTGGTCGTCCTTGTTGATCGCCTCAGCCCCGGTGGTGGTGCAGGTGCTGGCTCGGCACTGTCGTCTCTGGGCGTGTTGCGCTGTTCATCCCTGGTTCTTTACTCCTGGGCGGGCACAGGCGGAGGACCGATCCACCTGGGAAGGGAGCGGCCGTGGGGTGCGCCAGTGGGAGGGAGGGGGTGATTGGTGTTGGGGGTGTGTGTGTGTTTCCGGTGGGCGCAAAGTCCCGCAGGGAGACCATGTCCTGACGGCCGTCGGGGTACGGCACGTAGGCGTACTGAGGGTTTGCGTGGAGAAGGTGAACCCTCTCGACCAACGGGTCCGATTAGTGCACCCGCACATGCTTTCGGAGGACGATGGATCCTGGGGCTGCCAGCCAGGTCGGCAGCGACGTTCCGGAGGAGGACTTCCTAGGGAAGACAAGGAGGCGCTCGTGAGGCGTTTGATTAGTGGTGGTACACAGCAGTGACCGGATGGAGTGGAGGGCATCCGGGAGGACTTCCTGCCAACGGGAAACTGGGAGATTTCTGGACCGTAGGGCCAGTAGGACGGTCTTCCAGACCGTACCGTTCTCCCTCTCTACCTGACTGTTCCCCCGGGGGTTGTAACTGGTCGTCCTGCTCGAGGCTATGCCCTTGCTGAGCAGGAACTGATGCAGTTCGTCGCTCATGAAGGAGGACCCCCTGTCGCTATGGATGTACGCGGGGAAACCGAACAGTGTAAAGATGGTGCCGAGGGCTTTAATGACTGTGGCCGCGGTCATGTACATACCACCACATGGGGGTGAAACCCACGCAAACACGGGGAGAACGTGCAAACTACACACGGACAGTGACCCAGAGTCGGGATCGTACCTGGCGCCGCAAGGCAGCATTGCCATCCTCCGCGCCACCCAGCCAGCCCACCTCCTGTCATCTTAACTCCCCGCAGGCAGGCACAGAATGGCTGCCTGCTCCGAGCAGGAAGAAGCCTATTTCACGTTCCCATTCCATTGAACCAGACTCTTCGGGACCCCAGGTGAGGTCCAGCTCAACAGGAGAATGGCCAAGTTAACTGTTTAAATTGGCCTTTGCCTCTGGCGCAGGAAGGCCAGTGGTGTGCTGTGCCCCCCAACTCGGTTCCTGCCAGGAATGAGAGGAGGATTTGCCATCCTACACTGTCTCCAGACATCCCACTGTTGTACCGTGGCACAGCAAGATCCCACAAACAGCAATATCATAATGGGGCAGCCTTTACGCCTGTACCATCCCTGAAAATCTTCCATTCCCCCAACTTCCGATCCACGCATCCCAGCGCTAATTCCACGCTGAGGATCATTCACGGGCATCTCCAGTCCTCCATCTCTGAAGGTTGGCATTGATCTCGGGCCGATGCTGTTTTGAAATGAAAATGAAATGAGATCCAAGGAGTTAAAATCGCCCCAGGCGGTGGCACGGTGGCGTGCACTGCTGCCTATGGCGCTGAGGACCCGGGTTCAATCCAAGCCCCAGGTCACTGTCCGTGTGGAGTTTGCACATTCTCCCCGTGTTTGCGTGAGTTTCGCCCCCACAACCCAAAGATGTGCAGGCTAGCTGGATTGGCTACGCTAAAATTGCTCCTTAATTTGAAAAGAAAATTGGGTACTCTAATTTTTTTTAATGCAACCAGGATTGGGGGTGTGGTGCTTCAGGCTGATGTCCGTGCATAGTTGGGGGGGTTCCCGAAGTTTTTTTTCTCTAAATTTAGAATATCCAATTCATTTTTTCCAATTAAGGGGCAATTTTGCGTGGCCAATCCACCTACCCTGCACATCTTTGGGTTGTGGGGGCGAAACCCACGCAAACACGGGGAGAATGTGCAAACTCCACACGGACAGTGACCCAGAGTCGGGATCGAACCTGGGACCTCAGCGCCGTGAGGCAGCAGGGCTAACCCACTGAGCCACCGTGCTGCCTTCGGGGTTCCCCAAGTTAAAATTAACTTTTGAAAGACTTCCTCAAATTTCCAGCATCTGCTCCAAGTGACACATTTGTGTCAGCTGTGTTTCAATCTCATTCCTTCGTCTCAAATTTTTTAAATGAGTCCTGATGTTAAATCACATTGTGAAAAAAATTGAGTCACTTTGCTCACTGGCTTGTTTCCTCCTCATTCAAATATACCGGAATCACACTAAACCCCCACTACTTCCTCCGGCTAAGATTAGCCAATGTAGTACAGTCATACGCAGCCCAGGATCCTGTACCTCACTGAGAGCTCTTGTTTTATAGAATCTCTAGGTGCAGTAGTAGGCCATTCATCCCATTGTTTCTGCACCAACCCTCTGAAATAGCGCACTACCTAGGCCCACTCCCCCGTCCTCTTCCCATAACACCTAACCCACACATCTTTGGACACTAAGGGGCAATTTAGCACGGCCAGTCCACCTAACCTGCACATCTTTGGACACTAAGGGACAATTTAGCATGGCCAGTCCACCTAACCTGAAATGAAAATCGCTTATTGTCACAAGTAGGCTTCAATGAAGTTACTGTGAAAAGCCCCTACCTGCACATCTTTGGACTGTGGGAGGAAACCGGAGCACCCGGAGGAAACCCATGCAGACACGGGGAGAACGTGCAGACTCCACACAGTCACCCAAGGCCAGAATCAAACCCGGGTCCCTGGCGCTGTGAGGCAGCAGTGCTAACCACTGTGCCACCCGGCACCGTGTAACTCTCGCGCTCTGCGGATTCAGCCAGATCTGCAGAGCAAGCTGTCGGGTTCATGTCGAGTTTTCCAAATGCGCAATTAAGTTTCCCCCTTAACCTTAATGGTGAAACTGTGGTGGGCCGGCACTTACCGTCATTCAGAACAGTAGCAGAGTTTAATCCGCCCACACAACCACTGGATCGGGAACATGTGAATCTGCAGAGGGTGTGCATCGAGCAATGTGAAGGGTACGCTGCCCCGACACAGCAAGGGAACCCCAGGCCCAGTTAGGGTGGATTCTATCCTTCCTGTTTCCTCACTCACGCTGGGTCACCCTCCAGGCTTACCCGTGACGGGGGCACCACAATCAGTGAGACTAAACGCAGGCTGGGTGACCGCTTTGCAGAACACCTCCGGTCCGTCCGTAAGCAGGACCCAGACCTCCCTATCTCTTCCTGTTTCAACTCACCATCCTGCCCTCACGTCCATATGTCCGTCCTTGTCCTGCTGCAATGTTCCAGTGAAGCCCAGCGCAAACTGGAGGAACAGCGCCTCATCTTCCGATTAGGCACGTTACAGCCTTCCGGACTTAACATTGAGTTCAACAACTTCAGACTGTGAACTCTCTCCTCCACCTCCACCCCATGTTTATTTCTTTCAGTTTATTTTCATTTCTTCCATTGATCTGCTTTTCCCTCACCATTGTCCCCCCTCCCCCCACTTGGGCCATCTGTTCCCTGTTGCTCAAAGTAAATTACTGCGGATGCTGGAATCTGAACCCAAAAGAGGAAATGCTGGACAATCCCAGCAGGTCCGACAGCATCTGTGGAGAGAGAAGGGAGCTGACGATTCCAAGGACAACTAGGAACAGGGGACAAAAGAGAAAATGCTTTGACAAAGGGTCATCTGGACTCGAAATGTTAGCTCTTTTTTTGTTTCAGATCTTGCCCTTGCCTCATCCCACATTGAAGCAGGAAGGATTACAATTAGCAACGCTGGATGCTCTTTTTGCTCCGTATTATCCCAGGGGAATTGCGGTCAGTTTGTCTTTGCTGTGAAGCGTCACTGAACTTCAATTGCTTGCTTCGCAAGTGCACTCAAGTCCTTTTCATTACCCTTCCTGATCACCTGTACCTTTCTGCTGGGTTTACTGAGCTGCAGGGTACAGACTAATCCAGACTATGTGGCTGATGCAAGATAGGCCATAACAGTCTTCATCGAATGCAGTAGCGGAGACCTTCATTGCCACATGGAAGCCTGTCAGGCGAATAACATATTTCCTTTAATTTAGAGTACCCAATTATTTTTTTCCAATTAAGGGGCAATTTAGCGTGGCCAAACCACCTATCCTGCACATCTTTGGGTTGTGGAGGCGACACCCACGCAGACACGGGGAGAATGTGCAAACTCCTCACGGACAGTGACCCAGAGCTGGGATCGAACCTGGGACCTCGGCGCCGTGAGGCAACAGTGCTAACCACTGCGCCACCGTGCTGCCAGGCAAATAACATTTAAGGGAAAGCTAGAGAAACACAAAGGAGAAAGGAATAAAGGATATACAGATGAGATACGATGATGAAAGTAAGAGTGGGAGGCATTTTGTATGCATCAAATGGCCTGTCTGTGAGCTGTAACATCTCCATTCATACCTTGTCGATCGTGGCATTCTGAAATGCCACCTTGTTATGTAGAGAATAGGTTGAGAGCACTGGGAAAACGAGGCACAATTACTTCACGCAGCAAGTCGGAATGCACAGCCTGAAAAGTTTGGTGGAGGCAGATTTAATAGGCGCTTTCAGTAGGAAACTGAAGAGGGGAAAGTTACAGGGCTATTGGGGAAGAGCAGGATGGCTCTTGCGAAGAGCTAGCACATTACACATTGGGCCAAAGAGCCTCCTCTCGAGCTATGGGATTCTGGTATTACTTTGATGTAGAAGGCCGAGACAATTTGCGAGGCTTAAGGAGGCCATTCAGCCCGTTATCTCCATGCCAGAAGGATAAGAGGAGGCAGCAGTGGCACAGTGGTTAGCTCTGCTGTCTCACAGCGCCAGGGACCTGGGTTCGATTCCGATCTTGGGTGACTGTGCGGAGTCTGCACGTTCTCCCCGTGTCTGCGTGGGTTTCCTCCAGATGCTCCGGCTTCTTCCCACAGTCCAAAGATGTGCAGGTTAGGTGGAGTTATAGGGATAGGACGGGGGAGTGGGCCTATGTAGGATCGGTGCAGACTCGATGGCCGAATGGCCTCCTTCTGCATTGTAGGAATTCTATGGTTCTATGGTTAAGAACGACCAGGCCTAAACTCGCACCCCGCTCTTGGTTCATGGCCATGAAGCTTAACTCAGAGCGATTTTTAAATGCAGTAGAGGGTTTCTCCATTGCGTCCATCGCCCTTTTTTTGGCAGTAATATCAGAAACAGAATCAAAGAATGCTGAACGCTAACTTCATGCCCCATCTTCCTGAATGCCCCGTATTGGGAAACTCAAGACCCAGGTAGTATTGAGATTACTTAATATTTCTAGAACGAGAGGTCACTCACAGATATAGGATGAGAGGCTATAGATTTAGAACTGAGATTGGAGGAACTACTTCTCGCAGAGGGTGGTGAATTTGTGGAAGTCACTCCCCCATAGTGCAGTGGAATCGGAGTCAGTAAATGGTTTCAAGAAGGAGATAGATTTTTTCTGATTTTAAAAACGGGTTAAAGGCAAATGGGGAACAGGTGGGGAGGTGGGTTTTTTTTCCTGTAAATTTAGTGGACCTGTAGCCAACTCCCGATTTAAAATGGTGAACGGCAAAGGCTGATGGGAAAGTCAGCCAACAAGACAAAACCCAGCGGCTGCAGGTTGCTGTGTATTTACCTCTGCAAAAACCAGACAACATCGATACCAGCGACCATCAGCATAACAAAGTGAACAGCCATCTGCATACTGATGAGCAATCCCCGGGAACAATAAGTAACATTTTGGACACACAAAGCAAAGCCAGACTCCTCGGCGCCAGCAGGAGCCAAAACAAAGGAGGTGAACGAGCACCTCAAGACCGCCCATCGATCAGGGAACCGCTCCAGTATTGGAGAAATCGAACCAAGCGATTGGGACAAAGTCCAATCACTTGGGGCCAGGTACAGGGTCCGCCCCAAAAAGCGGGAAGCCCCTGGGGACTATAAGAATTGAGCCCCAAGTTCAAATTGCTCTCTCTTCACCTCTGCGTCCTGCCCGGGTCACCCAGCAACAACGAACCAACATTGACCGTGACCGGTGCAGTGACTCCAGTGATCATCAAACTCGTAAGTCTTAATTCAACGCTAGCGACGAGATAGGCGCTCCCAACTACCAATCCGTACCAACTTCGAATCCCGCAGACTCAGAACCCGAACGAAATGCCATTTGTTCCCCTGACCTGGTGGGCCAGTCCGAAGTTAAGTATAGGCCTGTTAGTTGTAGAAGTAGCTTAGATGTAGAATTTGTGCATGAGTAGCGATTACTGTGTATAATAAATGTGCTTCGATTTAAATTTTACTAATCAGTGTATTGGATTATTGATCATTACTTAGACTTGAACCTCGTGGCGGTATCGTAAAGATACCTGGTGACTCGAGAGCAAAGGTAATAAAACAGAGCAATTGAACTAAGGCAAAGTTAGCAACATACCCAATTCATTTTTTTTCCATTTAAGGGGCAATTTAGCGTGTTCAATCCACCTACCTTGCACATCTTTGGGTTGTGGGGGCGAAACCCACGCAAACACTGGGAGAATGTGCAAACTCCACACAGACAGTGACCCAGAGCCGGGATCGAACCTCGGCGCCGTGAGGCAGCAGTGCTAACCACTTCACCACCGTGCTGCCCTAGGGAGGTGGGTTTGAGATCAGGAAGAGATCAGCTATGATCTGATTGAATGGCAGAGCGGGCTCGAAGGGCTGAATTGCCTAATTCTGCTCCTAATTCCTATATTTCCATTCCCTCAGCAGTTCTAAATTCTCAGTTCGGCAAACTGATCACAACTCCTTTGTTGATAGTTTTACGGTTCTGCTGCATTCCTGGATGTGGTAACTCCCTGATTCTCAATTAGACCTATGCTTGAAAAGGTTAGTTTACATTCTGAGACAGTATCGACACCTGGCCTGAGCTGCAGATAAGGAAGTCTGCCACGACAGGAAATAATTCATTCAGTTCCGCATCTGTGGACGGAACTGAAAACGAGTTTGGGCAGATAGTCCTTGGAACAAACTGCACTTTGAGTATAGCCTAAATGCAAGTTTTTAACCCTTGACTGACCTCCCTGAATACTCATAGACTTTTGCTCAACATTTTTTAGTTTGTTTTTGTGTGCCCTGCAACAATGCCAGGCAACGACCATCTCCAACAAGAGAGAATCTAACCATCAACCCTTGATGTTCAACGGCATTACCATCACTGTCATTGATGACTCAATGAGTCCACTACTATCAACATCCTGGGGACAATCATCCATTGACCAGAAAATGAACTGAACTGGCCCTATAAATACCGTGGCTCCAAGAGCAGGTCAGAGGCTGGGAATCCTGCAGGGAGTAACTCACCTCCTGAGTCCCCAAAGTCTGTCCATCATCAAGGCAGTAGTCAGGGGTGTGATGGAATACTCCCCACTTGCCTGGATGAGTGCAGCTCCAACAACACTCAAAAAGCTCGACACCATCCACGACAAAGAAACCCGCTTGATTGGCACCCCATCCACAAACATTCACTTCCTCCACTGCCGACAAACAGCGGCAGCCGTGTGCACCATCTACAAGATGCACTGCAGGAACTCACCGAGGCTCCTTCGAGAGCACCTTCCAAATCCGCGGCCTCTGTCACCTTGAAGTGTAGCAGGCGCACAGGAACACCACCATCTGGAAGTTCCCCTCCAGGTTATTCGCCATCCTATCCTAAGGAGGAGGTGTTAGCAATTCTGGAAAGTGTGAAAATAGATAAGACCCCTGGGCCGGATGGGATTTATCCTAGGATTCTCTGGGAAGCTAGAGAGGAGTTTGCAGAGCCTTTGGCTTTGATCTTTATGTCGTCATTGTCTACAGGAATAGTGCCAGAAGACTGGAGGATAGCAAATGTTGTCCCCTTGTTCAAGAAGGGGAGTAGAGACAACCCCGGTAACTATAGACCAGTGAGCCTTACTTCTGTTGTGGGCAAAGTCTTGGAAAGGATTATAAGAGATAGGATTTATAATAATCTAGAAAGGAATAATCTGATTAGGGATAGTCAATACGGTTTTGTGAAGGGTAGGTCGTGCCTCACAAACCTTATTGAGTTCTTTGAGAAGGTGACCAAACAGGTGCACGAGGGTAAAGCAGTAATGTGGCGTATATGGATTTCAGTAAAGCGTTTGATAAGGTTCCCCACGGTAGGCTATTGCAAAAAATACGGAGGCATGAGATTGAGGGTGATTTAGCGGTTTGGATCAGAAATTGGCAGCTGTAAGAAGACAGAGGGTGGTGGTTGATGGGAAATGTTCAGCCTGGAGTTCAGTTACTAGTGGTGTACCACAAGGTTTTGGGGCCACTGCTGTTTGTCATTTTTATAAATGACCTGGAGGCGGGCGTAGAAGGATGGGTGAGTAAATTTGCAGATGACACTAAAGTCGGTGGAGTTGTGGACAGTGCGGAAATATGTTGCTGGTTACAGAGGGACATAGATAAGCTGCAGAGCTGGGCTGAGAGGTGGCAAATGGAGTTTAATGCAGAAAAGTGTGAGGTGATTCATTTTGGAAGGAGTAACAGGAATACAGAGTACTGGGCTAATGGTAAGATTCTTGGTAGTGTGGATGAGCAGAGAGATCTCGGTGGCCATGTACATAGATCCCTGAAAGTTGCCACCCAGGTTGTTAGGGTTGTTAAGAAGGCGTACGGTGTGTTAGCTTTTATTGGTAGAGGGATTGAGTTTCGGAGCCATGAGGTCATGTTGCAGCTGTATAAAACTCTGGTGCGGCCGCATTTGGAGTATTGCGTGCAGTTCTGGTCGCTGCATTATAGGAAGGATGTGGAAGCATTGGAAAGGGTGCAGAGGAGATTTACCAGAATGTTGCCTGGTATGAAGGGAAGATCTTATGAGGAAAGGCTGAGGGACTAGAGCCTGTTTACGTTAGAGAGAAGGTTAAGAGGTGACTTAATTGAGGCATACAAGATGATCAGAGGATTAGATATGGTGGACAGTGAGAGCCTTTTTCCTCGGATGGTGATGTCTAGCACGAGGGGACGTAGTTTTAAATTGAGGGGTGATAGATATAAGACAGATGTCAGAGGTAGCTTCTTTACTCAGAGAGTAGTAAGGGCGTGGAATGCCCTGCCTGCAACAGTAGTGGACTCGCCAACATTAAGGGCATTTAAATGGTCATTGGATAAACATATGGATGATAATGGAATAGTGTAGATGGGCTTTAGATTAGTTTCACAGGTCGGTGCAACATCGAGGGCCGAAGGGCCTGTACAGCGCTGTAATGTTCTAGCACGGTAGCATTGTGGATAGCACAATTGCTTCACAGCTCCAGGGTCCCTGGTTCGATTCCGGCTTGGGTCACTGTCTGTGCGGAGTCTGCACATCCTCCCCGTGTGTGCGTGGGTTTCCTCCGGGTGCTCCGGTTTCCTCCCACAGTCCAAAGATGTGCAGGTTAGGTGGATTGGCCATGATAAATTGCCCTTAGTGTCCAAAATTGCCCTTAGTGTTGGGTGGGGTTACTGGGTTATGGGGATAGGGTGGAGGTGTTGACTTTGGGTAGGGTGCTCTTTCCAAGAGCCGGTGCAGACTCGATGGGCTGAATGGCCTCCTTCTGCACTGTACATTCTATGATAATCTATGATTCCTCCGGACTTCCGGTTGCGGCTATGCAGAGCTAAGTCGCACGTTCGGCAGCTCCCGCTTGGGATGGACCTTTGAGCTCTTTTCAGGGCCCCCAACGGCATTTTTTCGACATTTCCCGGCGTGGGAAGAAGACTGCAACATTCTCCCGACAGTGTATGGCTTGGACCAGGAGCGGGGCGACTAAAAAAGTGGTGGTGAAGCCAAAGAAAGTGCAAGGAAAGAAGAGCAAGATGGCGGCAGGCGGGGACCAGTCAGCATGGATGCAGTGGGCGCAGGAGCAGCAGGAGGGTATCCAGCGCTGCTTCAGGGAGCTCAAAGCGGACCTGCTGGAGCCGATGAAGTTTGGCATGCTGCAGCCGGCGCGTCTGTGGGTCACCTACAAGGACCGGCACCATTATTTTGAGTCCTCGGAGGAGGCGTGGGCCTTTGTTCAGGCCGAGAAGCTGGACACAAACTGAGGGTCGGGATGGGGGATCAGGGATTGTTGTTGTTGTGTTACATTTTGAGGGGGGTTCTTTGTTCTTGTTTAGTTTTGGTTCGGTGTGGGTGGTTAGGGCAGTTTTGGTTGGGTCTGTCGGGTGGGCTCTTGGAGGGGGGCAAGTAAACAGAGTAGGGGGTGGATGGCCGGTAGGGATGGGGCCCCGTGGGGGAGGGGGAGGCCCGAGTCGGGGGTGAGGGGACTAGGCCAGTAAAAGGAGCTGCGACAGAGTAGGCGGGACCGGGCAGGTGGAAAGCGCGGGCTTTTTCCCGCGCTGAAGGCTGGAGGGGGCGGGGAAGCGTGGGTTTTTCCCCGCACTTGGGATGGAAGGGGAGGCAGTGAACCTGCTGGTGGGTAATGGAGGGGAGGGGAAGTCCCACAATTGGAGGAGTCTAAGGAGAGGCAGGAGCGGCCAGGGTCAGCTGACTTGTGGGAGTGCAATGGGGGGAGCAATGCAGCTAGGAGGGGTCCTAGCTGGAGGGTGGGGGGGAACCAGGTTGCTGCTGGTATGGTCAAGGGGGAGCTGGAGTGAGTAGAGGGGGTTGGGACGGGGGTCTGCCGCCGTGGGGATGGGGCCGGGCGTTGGGCGCGTGGCTGGCCGAGGAGGGGTTATGGCTAGTCGGCGGGGGAGAGGGGCGGGTAGCCCCCTGATCCGGCTGATAACCTGGAACGTAAGGGGACTGAACGGGCCGGTTAAGCGGGCCCGGGTGTTCGCACACCTGAAAGCGGATGTGGTTATGCTCCAGGAGACACACCTGAAGGTGGCAGACCAGGTAAGATTGAGGAAGGGGTGGGTAGGCCAGGTGTTTCATTCGGGGCTGGATGCCAAAAATCGGGGGGGGTGGCGATCTTGGTGGGAAAGAGGGTGTCGTTCGAGGCATCGAGCATTGTGACAGACAATTGCGGCAGGTATGTAATGGTACGTGGTAAGCTGCAAGGGGAGAGGGTGGTGTTGGTCAACGTGTATGCCCCGAACTGGGACGATGCGGGTTTTCTGCGGCGCATGATGGGTCTGATCCCGGACTTGGAAGTGGGGGGTCTGATAATGGGGGGGGGCTTTAACACTGGATCGCTCCAGGTCTAGGACAGGTAGGAGGCCGGCGGCGGCTAAAGTGCTGAGGGGGTTTATGGACCAGATGGGAGCGGTGGACCCTTGGAGATTTGCAAGGCTAGGGAATTTTCATTCTTCTCGCCCGTTCATAAGGCCTATTCCCGGATCGACTTTTTTGTTATTAGCAGGGCGCTGATTGCGAGTAGAGGATACCGAGTACTCGGTGATAGCCATTTTGGATCACGCCCCGCATTGGGTAGACCTAGAGCTGGGGGAGGAGAGGGACCAGCGCCCGTTGTGGCACTTGGAGGTGGGGCTGTTGGCAGACGAGGAGGTGAGCAAGCGGGTCCGAAGAAGCATAGAGATACACATGGAGGCCAACGATACCCGGGAGGTCCGAGTGGGAATGGTCTGGGAGGCGCTGAAGGCGGTGGTTAGGGGAGAGCTGCTCTCCATTAGGGCCCACAAGGAGAGGAGAGAGCAGAGGGAGAGGCTGATGGGGAGGGTAGACAGGAGGTATGCGGAGGAGGGACTGTTGAGGGAGAGGCGTAGCCTCCAGGCCAAATTCGACCTGTTGACCACCAGGAAGGCGAAGGCGCAGTGGGCGATTTATGAATATGGGGAAAAGGCAAGTTGGATGCTGGCGCATCAGCTTCGGAAGCGGGACACAGCTAGGGAGATTGGGGGAGTTAAGGATAGGGGGAGGGGAGTGTGGTTGGCATCAATGGGGTCTTCCGGGACTTTTATGAGGAACTGTATCGGTCCGAGCCCCCACTGTAGGGAGGGATGGGCCGTTTTCTGGACCAACTGAAGTTCCCGAATGGAGGAGGGACTGGTGGTGGGATTAGGGCCCCCGATTGTGTTGGAGGAGCTGGCCAAAGGGATAGGGAGCATGCAGGCGGGGAAGGCATCGGGGCCGGATGGTTTCCCAGTCAAATTTTACAAAAAATATGTGGACCTGCTGGGCCCGTTGCTGGTTAGGACCTTCAATAAGGCAAGGGACGACGTCCCAGGCACTGATCACCTTGATCCTGAAGCGGGACAAGGATCCCCTGCAGTGTGGGTCTTACAGGCCGATTGCATTGTTAAATGTAGATGCCAAGGCGCTGGTGAAGGTCTTAGCCACAAGAATTGAGGATTGTGCGCCGCAGGTTATCCACGAAGACCAGACGGGGTTCGTGAAGGGGAGGCAGTTGAACACGAATATGCGGAGGCTCCTGAACGTTATGTTGCCGGCGAGGCGGATAGTGGCGGCGATGGACGCTGAGAAGGCCTTCGATAGGGTAGAGTGGGGGTACTTGTGGGAGGTGCTGAAGAGGTTTGGGGAGGGGTTCGTCAGGTGGGTTAGGCTGTTCTACGAGATCCCGATGGCGAGTGTGGCCACGAACAAGAGAAGCAGAGTACTTTCGGTTGCATTGAGGGATGAGGCAGGGGTGTCACTTGTCCCCCCCCGCTCTTCGCGCTGGCGATTGAACCCCTGGCTATAGCACTGAGGGAGTCGAGGAACTGGAGGGTGCTGGTGCGGGGGAGCATAGGGAGTCGCTCTATGCGGACGACTTGCTGCTATATGTGGCGGACCCGGTGGGGGGAATGCCGGAGGTAATGAGGATCCTCAGGGAGTTCGGGGATTTCTCAGGGTACAAGCTCAACACGGGGAAGAGAGAGTTGTTTGTGGTTCACCCAGGGGACCAGGAGAGGAGAATTAGCAAGCTCCCACTAAAAAGTGCGGAGGGGAGCTTCAGGTATTTGGGGGTCCAGGAGCTGGGGGGCCCTGCAGACTTAATTTCACGAGGCTGGTGGAGCAAATGGAGGAGTTTAAGAGGTGGGACGCGTTGCTGGGTGCAGTCAGTCAAGATGACGGTGCTCCCAAGGCTTTTGTTCCTGTTCCACAGTGCCTCCCTATTCTTATCCCGAAGGCCTTCTTTAGGCGGGTCAACAGGACCATAACGGGGTTTGTGTGGGCACGAGGGACTCCAAGGGTGAGAAGAGTGTTCCTGGAGCGGAGTCTTCTTCGGTGGAAGGATGCGAGGCCCCTCCCCCAAAGCATGGAATCCTGGATCAACGATATGGCGGGGTTTATTAAATTGGAGGGTGAAATTTGGCTTAAGGGAATCGGTGCAAGGGTTCTTCAGGCAACCGTTCTTGAACTTCCTGGCAGAACAGTAGATAATGGTCAGCAGCAACCTGGGGGTGGGGGTTCTCTTTTATTTATTTAATTTTGTTTGTCTACACTGGGGGATCTGATGGGGTGTATATATTTGCTGTTTGCTAATATATTATTTATGTATAGGGGGGCACTGGGTTGTTTTGTATTTAATTCTATTGGGTTCCTTTTACATTTTGTTGTTGCTATTTTGTGAAAACTTTAATAAAAATTATTTTTAAAAAATAAAATGTTCTATTACTTCACTGTTGCCGGGTCAAAATCCTGCAACTCCCTCCCTACACCACATGGACTCACCACCGCCTTCTCAAGGGCCAACCCAAAGATGTGGTTAGGTGGATTGGCCTCACTAAATTGCCCCTTAATTGGAAAAAATGAATTGGGCACCCTTAAATTTATTTTTTAAAAAAGTGCAGCACATTCCATTGCATTCTGGATATGCCTTGCGGATATAGTGGTGTTTCTGGGAGTCATGGAAGCACTTGCTACAGCAAGAGTTCCCAAACGTTAGGTTGGGGAGCTCAAGGCAGCAATGCCTTGGAGCAAAACGGCTATGCCGTTGAATGTTTAAGGGATGAAGTTCAGCTCTCCTGCGGAGATGGATCATTGCCTGCCACTCCTGCAGTACCATTACTCACCGCTCAACAGCCCAAAGCTGCATATTGTCCAGGCCTTTGCGGTTCAACTGCGGAATTGATCAGTTCAGTCAGCAAAGGGTGCACCTTTTGACTTCATGACGGAGGGAAGGACACCACCAGAGCGATTATGTTGAAAAACTAGGCACTTCAAAGTTCCTGTTTGCACATCAAACCAAATTCCCTTTTAAAAGTGCAAGCATGGTAAAATCATCTCCATTTACAAATCTCTCTGGCGCTGTTGAAATCTACAATGTGGGGGGGGGGGGGGGTGCTCTGGAAGAACAGGCGATTTCCCCGCTGCTCACTTAATAAAAAATTGTAGCTGAAAGAGGAATGTGTTGTTTTACAAAGATTCAAGACAAGTAACAATGACTCATTTAATTTATTAAAAACAATATTTATCCAACACATTTATGTACAAAAGAGCCAATACTAAATATTACAAGTTTTTAGCATTTTTACTACTTTTAGCTTTTCTAACTTCCTCTATCAAGCCTTTTAAATACTGAATTTCTTTTGCTAATGAATCAGCTTTCTCTTGCAGGGTCTTATTCTTTTCCTCCAGTACACTAAATTCTGCAACTATAGCACCGTGCTCTGCTCGCTTCTTCTGCCTATATCGTGTCGCTGCACTTTTGTTCTGCTCCATTTTCTTCAGCTTTTTCTCTCTACCTCTCGGCTCTCCACCGATTTTTACTTTTGACAAACTGCCTACATTATCTGCACTAGGACGATCGTACGGTTTTGGCCTTGTGGGACTACAGACACCCGGTGAGGATGCACTAGTTTGTGGGGATCCTTCGGACACGCTTTCTAGTGAGGGTCCACTGTTTTGTGATGATCCTTCTGACACGGTTCTGTCAGGAGATTCAACAGGGGAGTGAGGAGGGCTACTCCCAACTCCACTGTCAGAGTCCAATAATGGGCCTTCATCCACTTCCCTTCTGGAGTCCTGCAGAGGCCAAGACTGAAGCAATCCCTCCGCATCTGAAACACTAACTTCCTTCTCAACGCCAAAGTGGAATAAATCATCAGGGGAAAAAGTTAAAGATTCTGGGGTAGCGGTTGGGGTACCAGGGGACAGTTGATCTGACCCTGGGGGCGAATTTGGGACTGGCTCAAGGTCAAGACTCAAGCCAAGGTCTTGTGGTTTGGCTGGCAAGGAATCAAAAGGCAATTCTTCCAGAAGGTCACGGGAACTGTCCATGTCCAAGACAGCCAACAACTCCTCTGAGGAGGGAGAGCCATTCTCATCCACCATTAAGGTATCAAAGAAATCCACCTTCTCTAACATCCAGTCCAAGCCGGTGAATGCATCCCCTGTGAAAGCGAGAGAGAAAAAAATCATTAATTGCACTCACTTACAGATCCAATATTCAGAAGATGAAATGTGGCAATACACTGCAGGGGCCAGAGTCTAGATACAGCATAAAACAACAGAGGGGCCACTCCCAAGATGTGCAACAAAGTAAATGCTGATTTATAACCTGGAACACAGTGACCAGTCAGGTGTAGAAATAAACACCACCGTAGAACAAAGATGTGGGGAAACTAGTTTCATGGACTTGCACAACAAGGTGTACAATTAAAACATACATTGGGTTGCAAAATAAAGCATGCGAGCCAACTACCCATAACTTGGGTCATTTTAGTAACCCTGTTAACTTACCCACAATATTGTCCGTGTCCAGTAATGAGTCAACACAAGGGCACTGGGAGGACACATCGCTTTCCTCATCGCCACCAAATGGGAGTGGTCTGAGGCACGATTTCACCGGCCCGGCCTCCTTCAGATCTGCGTGCAGGAGACACGGGTCCCCGTCAGCCGTCAGAAACGGCGAATCGAGGAAGGACACAAAGTCCTCCATCAGGGAGGAGAGAGAATCCGGCGAAACCGACATCTGTTCGTATTTTTAAACTGAGATACTCTTCGAGGAAAAACAAAGTCTTCAAGTCGAGTATTTCTGTGCTGTCGACTGCAGCAGAGCTGAGGGGTCCATTGTGGAGCCTGGGAATAAATCAGAACAAAAAAAGAAAACCTCATTAATCTACTTCTATGTTTTGCATTGTAGCATTCAGAAAAAAAACTGCACATCTAAAGCATCCAATGTCACTAACTCCATGTTTGCGCCCAGCAGTACAATTTTAAAAGACACCGAAGACCACAAATCCAGATTTGAAAATAAACTCAAGTCAGATCAGCTGAGGAGAAAGGGAGTGCACTCCTTCAGATTTAGTAAATCCACCGGCAGCTTTGCGTTACCCAAACCCCCTTTCAAAAGAACACCAGCCATTTAATTATACAGGATGTACTACGGGCAATTTGCTCCGAAGTCAGGGATATCACCAGCAGCCACAACACTCGGTTCTTGGCCACTGAGGTGTCAAATTCCAGGGCTTAATAAAGCAATCAAGCCAGGGGGAAGCAACCAGTCCGCCAAAGAGTTAACCAGGAGCTGGCTCAGCCACACCCATCACAGAATGACACTGGGCTTCTGCTTGACTGCTCTGCCACGTTTTACTAACAAGCAGTGGCGCCATTTTCACCCAGCAACAAACCCATTAACCTTCTGACGACTTAAATCCATCCCCACCCACTTACAGGGACCAGATGGAAAGCGTTATCCAGACCCCAGGATTAGGGCAGGTTGAAAGAGTTGCAGATTTATCCACCATCTTACACCATTCTATCCCCTCTGCCAGCTGCTGGTCGATACGGAAAAAATTCTTCAGGCGTCTCAGACTACGACAACCCATTGTAACTCCAGAACACCCTTGTTGTCTGAAGCACATCTTCTGGCCCACCGTCCCAATTTGCCATTTAAAAAATGCCCAAGCAATTCCCCCTCTCATCCTTTCAAACTCACAACCCACTCTACCTTAGAGAACAATTTACAAAATCACAATAAAAGGGTTGACTGGTAACACCCTTGTACATTTCGGTACAAATGTCACCCCTTTAGTTCCATATCGAATTCAATCATGATTATTTGTGAATATATATATATATATATATATATTTTTTAAAACTCTATTCCAAATCCCCAAGTTAAATATTCTCAGAACAATTCAACAGCTATAATTATGACCTAATATACATTATGCAATTAAAATAAAACAATCAATTACATATATATGTAGATTATATTATAGATAATATATAGATTGTATATTATACACATCTATATATATAAGATAGCTGATTGCTATTTAGTGTTAATGTGTACAATAATTGATTTGCTGAGACCGATTTTAACAGAGGCGCCATTCCCGCCCACGAGGTACCCGCCAAACCTGCGGATTTTGATCCGGGCGAGGTTTATTTTTTAAGTCCCTTCCCTTTACAAATGAGAATTTAAACTTACGCCATTTTGAAGCTGGTGAGTGCTGTGGGTGCCCAGCGCGGTGCACTGATGCGTCGGAGCCGCTGCTACCTCTCTATTGAGCCGCCATGCCGAGACCCGGGGACCCGGGGCGGAATCGGACCCTGGCTCCAAAACGGCAGCGGCGCAGAGACTCCACTTCAACACTAGGACGGGGCGAGCGCGGCAGGAATGGGGCGGAGCGCTCGGCGCCCCCCTTTATATAGCTACGGCCTCACCTCCGCCACGCACGCACACGTCGGCACTCAACTCCGCTCGCTCGACGTCATCACAATATAGTCCCGACCCCCCGGGAGGGGAGGGGGGAAAACCGCCCATTCCTTCACGTTCATTTTAAAACGATCGCGGGCGGTGATTTTTTTTTTTTTCCTTTCCTTCCTCCCCCGAATACCGTCGATTTTTCTCGCGTTTGGGAATATTTTCCTTTTAAAAAGCCGAGGGGGAAAACCGGTGCTGTGAAGCGGTTGGTCCTATTTGCGATCACGCGCTGGGCTGGTCCAGGGGGCGGCCCCGGATTGGACAGCCGACCCGGTTCACGTGATGGAAGGGCGCCGATTGGCCAGGAGGCGGCGCCGCGGTGACCAATAGTGGGCGCCCAGTCCAGTCACGTGGCACTGCGGGGTAAGTTTATGGCTAATTTCTGACCCATTTGGTGAATTATTTTGCTGCTATGCACAATAAGAGGCACAATGAATGCTCTGGCAGCCAGGGTAGAGGGTTCAAATCCCAATGGGGGTCAATAGCTGCAGTGGTAAGATTTCCCAGGTTCATGGTAAGGTGGGTCTCATTGGATAACTCAAAAGAGCCAGTACAGGTGTGATGGGCTGAATAGCCTCTTTCCACATTGTGTTGTCCCTAATGCTGTTCAGCATATTTTTTTTTAAATGCCAGCAAAGAAGAACAACAACTTTAATGGGGA
Source organism: Scyliorhinus torazame (assembly GCF_047496885.1). Lineage (NCBI taxonomy): Eukaryota > Metazoa > Chordata > Chondrichthyes > Carcharhiniformes > Scyliorhinidae > Scyliorhinus > Scyliorhinus torazame. The sequence goes on along the minus strand of NC_092735.1, from coordinate 19,268,740 downwards.
TATAGTTCAGAGGAGCTAGGCTGAGTGCTTAAAAACTGGAAGGAACTATGTTTGATTTGATTTACTATTGTTACGTGTATTAGTAAACAGTGAAACATATTGTTTCTTGCATGCTGTACAAACAACACATACCATACATAGGGAGGGAAGGAAGGAAGGAGAGACTGCAGAATATAATGTTACAGTTATAGCAAGGTGTTGAGAAAAGATCAATTTAACGTGGCAGCAGGGAAGAAGCTGTTCTTGAGTTGGTTGGTACGTGACCTCAAACTTTGGTATCTTTTTCCTGATGGAAGGAGGTGGAAGAGAGTATGTCCGGGGTGCGTGGGGTCCTTAATTATGCTGGTTGCCTTTCTGAGGCAGTGGGAATTATAGATAGAGTCAATGGATGGGAGGCTGGTTTGCGTGATGGACTGGGGTACATTCACAACCTCTTGTACTTTCCTGCGGTCTTGGGCAGAGCAGGCTCCATACCAAGCTGTGATACAACCAGAAAGAATGCTTTCTATGGTGCATCTGTAGAAGTTAGTGAGAGTTGTAGATGACATGCCAAATTTCCTTTGTCTTCTGAGAAAGTAGAGTCGTTGGTGGGCTTTCTTAACCATGGTGTCGGCATGGGGGGACCAGGACAGGCTGTTGGTGATTTAGGGCAGCACGGTAGCACAAGTGGATAGGACTGTGGCTTCATAGCGCCAGGGGCCCAGGTTCGATTCCCCACTGGGTCACTGTCTGTGCGGAGTCTGCACGTTCTCCCCGTGTCTGCGTGGGTTTCCTCCGGGTGCTCCGGTTTCCTCCCACAGTCCAAAGACGTGCAGGTTAGGTGGATTGGCCATGCTAACTTGCCCTTAGTGCCCAAAAAGGTTAGGTGGGGTTATTGGGTTATGGGGATAGGGTGGATGTGAGTGCTTTAAGTGGGTCGGTGCAGACTCGATGGGCCGAATGGCCTCCTTCTGCACTGTATGTTCTATGTTCTATCTGTACACCTAAAAACTTGAAACTCTCGACCCTTTCTACTTTGTTCCCATTGATGTAGACAGAGGCATGTTCTCCACTATGCTTCCTGAAGTCAATGACAATTTCCTTCATTTTGTTGACATTGAGGGAGAGATTATTGTTGTCGCACCAGTTCACCAGATTCTCTATCTGATTCCTGTACTCTGTATCATCATTATTTGAAATCCGACCCACTACGGTGGTGTCATCAACAAATTTGAAAATTGAGTAGGAGGGGAATTTGGCCACACAGTCATAGGTGTATAAGGAGTATAGTAGCGGGCTGAGGACACAGCCTTGTGGGGCACCGGTGTTGAGGATGATCGTGGAGGAGGTGTTGTTGCCTATCCTTACTGATTGTGGCCTGTGGGTTAGAATGTTCAGGATCCATTCGCAGAGGGAGGAGATGAATTTCGTAGGAATTATGATGTTGATGTTGAAGGCTGAGCTGTAGTTGATAAACAGGAGTCTGACATGGGTGTCTTTGTTATCTAGGTGTTCCAGGGTAGAGTGCAGGGCCATGGGGATGGCGTCTGCTGTGGACCTGTTGCAGCAGTAGGCGAACTGTAGTGGATCAAGGCAGTCCTGGAGGCTGGAGTTGATTCGTGCCATGACTAACCTTTCGAAGCACTTCATGATGATGGATGTCAGAGCCACTGGACGATAGTCATTAAGGCACGCTGCTTGGCTTTTTTTGGTTCAGGGATGATGGTCGTCCTCTTGAAGCAGATAGGAACCTCAGATTGTTGTAAAGAGAGGTTGAAGATGTCTGCGAATACCCCCGCCAGCTGATGCGCGCAAGACCGGAGTGCCTGTCCGGGTACCCCATCCGGGTCAGTGGGTTGACCTTCGAGAAGGCTGCTTTGACGTCTACAATGGTGATCTCCGATACAAGTTCATCCGAAGCTTCTGGGGTGGAGGGCTCGCTCTCGCTGACCACTTGCTCAAAGCGTGCGTCGAATGCTTTGAGCTCATCAGGGAGGGGTACATTGGAGCCGGTGATTTTACATGCCTTCATCTTGTAGCCCATCTTGCAGACCTTGCCATAGACGGCGGGGTCCGTGTGGCTAGCTTGGGACTCGAGCTTGGTCCGGTACTGTCTTTTGGCATCTTTGATGGATTTCTTTAGATCATATCTGGCTTTCTTGTATAGGCTACAAGATGCTACTAGACTTCAGCAAGCAGTGGATATCCCTGAAACACCCGGATTTGCTTCTTTGGCACACAGTCCTCTACACACTTACTAATGAAGTCCGTTACTGTAGTGGTGTAATTTTTCATAGAATTTACAGTGCGGAAGGAGGCCATTCGGCCCATCGAGTCTGCACCGGCTCTTGGAAAGAGCACCCCACCCAAGCCCACACCCCTACCCTATCCCCATAACCCAGTAACCCCACCCAACACGAAGTACAATTTTTGCACACTAAGGGAAATTTAGCATGGCCAATCCACCTAACCTGCACATCTTTGGACTGTGGGAGGAAACCGGAGCGCCCGGAGGAAACCCACGCACACACGGGGAGAACGTGCAGATTCTGCACAGACAGTGACCCAAGACGGGAATCGAACCTGGGACCCTGGAGCTGTGAAGCAATTGTGCTAACCACTATGCTACCGTGCTGCCCCTACTCATTCAGGCTGGCCGCAGAGTTTTAAAATACTGACTCTAAGCAGTCCCGTAGGAGATTATCCAATTCCTCAGACCAACAATGCACGACTTTCTTTGACGGATTCTCCCGCTTCAGTTTTTGCTTATAAGCCGGGAGCATGCCTTGTGGTTGGATTTGCCAAAGTGTGGGCGGGCGATAGAGTGGTCGGCATGTTTGATATTTGTGTAGCAGTGGTCCAGGATGTTTGGGCCTCTGATGGTAACTTGGTAGTACGCTCTTGAGCTTGGCCTGATTGAAGTCCCCAGCTACAATGAACAAGGCCTAGGGATGTTTCATTTCAAGGCTATTTGTGACTATGGTCAAACAAAAACTGGACATGCAGGAGCGGTGCTCCATCTCTATTATGGGTAAGAACCTGGTCAGCAGGTGTGAGGCATGCTTGCTGTTCCTGTACGTGGCGCAGGTCTGGTCCATGTTCCTCACTCCTCATTTGGCAGAATGCCTCATCACCAGAACTTCCAGACGAACACCAGGATTTTGCTTAGCTAATGGCCCTCCCCGTCAGATCCTTCCTGTATCTCACCTCCTCGTGTCGCCTCGAGGTGACTGTTGGGGAAGAGACCATTGTTCACCTTATGGAATATGCCTTTACAAAGACGGTCTGGAGAGAGATGAGATGTTTTTTGTCAAGGTTATGTTAAACTTGTATAGAACACTGGTTCAGCCTCAACTGGAGTATTGCATCCACCCCCTAGGTGCCACACTTTAGGAAAGCCATTAGATAATACAGAAAAAGATCCACCAAAAATGGTTCAAGGTTTGAGGAACTTCGCCTACGTGGAGAGGTTTCCCTTGGAGAGACGAAAGTTGGGTGGCGATTTGATGAGGTACTCTCAGGTACCCAAAATCATGAGGGATCTGGACAGAGTAGATAGGGAAACACTGTTCCCACTTGTGAAAGGATGGGGAAGGGGCAGCATAGTGATGCAGTGGTTAGCACTGCTGCCTCACTGCGCCGAGGTCCCAGGTTCAATCCTAGCTCTGGGTCACTGTCCGTGTGGAGTTTGAACATTCCTATTTTGTGTGAGTTTCGCCCCCACAACCCAAAGATGTGCAGGATAGGTGGATATACCACGCTAAATCGCCCCTTTATTGGAAAATATTAATTGGGTACTCTAAAAAGAAGCAATGGAGACATGCGGAGGAACAATTTTCAGCAGCAAGTGGTTGGGATCTGGAACCCTCTGTCTGAGATTATGGTGGAGGCAGGTTCAATCTCGGGAATTGGGTTGTTGTCTAAAATGGAAGAATGTGCGGGGTTACAAGAACAATGGCTGGGATGTAGCACGAGAGCCAGCACAAACACGATGAACAGAATGGCCTCTTTTTGTGCTGCAACCATTCATATGTTGCTAGGGTAGTGACATATGGTGGTAGGAGGTTCAAGTGAAGATTAAACAAAGCACAAAATTGTTGGGGTCCAATGGCCTGCTTCTGTGCCATAGTTTCAACATAATTATCACATTGCAGATCTGCAGGACCTTGCTGTGTTCTTTCTCATCAATTCAGATGCTTCTTTTGGTGGGCTTTTCACCTTCCGCCCTCTGTAAACCTATAGTAATTCAAAAACTATGGGCTGAAGTCTCCGTTCGGAGACTTAAGTGCTGACGTCCGGTACCGGTGAGGGGCTAGCACCGGCACCGACTGAAACTCCCGCCCCCTGGGCCAAAAAGGGCCAGATCTCAGGCCGCGCATGCGCACGGCTGACGACCTGCACCAGTCGCATTGCACAACATGTCGCCAGCTGTGCGCGTAACCTGACCCGCAAACCTCGATCCCACAGCCCCACCAGTCCATCCAGCCCTAGCAGAGTGGCCCCGGCCAACGGCATGCATCCCGGTTGAGTGTGGTGGCGCTGGACACAGTCCTCAGCTGGCACAGGCCACACGTGTTCCGTGCCATCGGGAACTTGGCCCATCCATTGTTAACTGTCTAAGAAGCTGCAGGCCTCTTTGGATTGTTAACATTATTAGCTACTAAGGCGGCACAGTGGTTAGCACTGCTGCCTCACGGTGCCGAGGGTAGGTGAATTGGCCACGCTAAATTGCCCCTTAATTTTATATTAAAAAAAGAATTGGATACTCTAAATTTTGTTGATTTTAAATTCCACCATGGCCTTCATATCTGGACTACACGAGTGAAAGTAATAGAAGGATATATCTGCTGTTAGAGTGAGATGAAGGAGGGTTGGGAGGAGGTTTGTGTGAAGCTTAAATGCTAGTACCGACTAGTTGGATTGAATTGACCTCTTTTGAAGCGGTACACCGCTATGCAAATTGTTATGTCCCAATTATCCACTTGCTGTGGTCCCCTTGTGGAGGCATTGGAGCCCAAGAAACTCATTTTGAAAATGTGGACTCAATTTTTAAAATTCATGTACAGGATGTGGGCATCGCTGGCTGGGCCAGCATTTGTTCCCCAGACCTAGATACCCTTCAGAAGGTGGTGGTGAGCTGCCTTCTTGAACCGCTGCAGTCCCCGAGGTGTCAGTACACCCCCCATACTCTTAGGGAGGGAGGGAGTTCTAGGATTTTGCCCCAGCGACGGCGAAGGAGAAGCAATATTTTTCCAAGTAATGGTGGTGAGTGACTTGGAGGGGAACTTCCAGGTATCTGCTGCTCTTGTCCTTCCAGGTGGTAGTGGTCGTGGGTTTGGAAGGTGCTGCCTATGCTCCTGCAGTGCATCTTGTAGATGGTACACGGCTGCCACTGTTCGTCGGTGGTGCAGGGATTGAATGTGGAAGAGGGGAGCAATCAAGCGGGCTGCTTTATCCTGAATGGTTTTGTTGGAGCTGCACTCATCCAGGCAAGTGGAGAATATTCCACCACACTCCTGGCTTGTGCCTTGTAGACGGTGGACAGGCTTTTGGGGGTGGGGAGGTGTCAGGAGGTAAGTTACTTGCTGTAGGATTCCTCGCCTTTGATTTGCTCTGGTAGCCACAGTATTAATATGGCTAGTCTAGTTCAGTTTCTGATCAATGGTAACCCCCAGGATTTTGATTTTTGGGGGATTCAGCAATGGTAATGCCATTGAATATCAAGGGGCGGTGGTTAGATCCTCTCTTATAGGAGATGGTCATTACCTGGCACTTGTGTGGCATGAATGTAACTAGCCACTTGTCAGCTCAAGCCTGGGTATTATTGTCCAGGTCTTGCTGCATTTGGACATGGGCTGCTTAATTTACTGCAAAGAAAGAGTTACAATGCTGTTAACTAATTGGCATAATGAGGTCAGGCACATTAACTGTCTGATCCGGTGAGATTAAAGACCTAATTTTGTTCTCGGAGCTGCACATCCAGGAAGGAATAAAATATTCTGCTGCCCGCGCCTCAATCTAAAAGTGCGGCGAAAACCCTCCTCCACACGCAGAAGATCCCAGGAAGCGCGGAGTCCCAAAAGAATTTCCTGCTCTGCTTATAATGGTCCCACATCCTATCTAACCTCCACCTGAAACACTAGAACAGGCACGTGGAACCTAAAATTAATAACTCAAGCAAAGGTCAGCAGTAGACCACACAATTGTCAAATCTGCCTTTAAACAGTGAATTTATCACTCCAAAAATGACTAGTTGCTTGCACACACACACAGGTGCTTTTCTGTACATGTGGCATTTGTGGGTGACGTACGTTAAGCTGGAACAACGTCAAATCTCTTGATCTTTGTCTTGGCTTGACGAACAACATGCTTGTTCACATTCTGTTTCTATGGGAACCCTGCAATCGATGATTAAACCTCATTTGAGCAGCAGTTGAATGCCCTTACTAACACCGTCTTGGTTCCTGGGCCAAGCAGCACGGTAGCACAGTGGTTAGCACTGTTGCTTCACAGCTCCAGGGTCCCAGGTTTGATTCCCGGCTTGGGTCACTGTCTGTGCGGAGTCTGCACGTTCTCCCCGTGTCTGTGTGGGTTTCCTCCGGGTGCTCCGGTTTCCTCCCACCAGTCCCGACACACATGCTGTTAGGTGGATTGGACATTCTGAATTCTCCCTCTGTACCCAAACAGGCGCCAGAATGTGGCAACTAGGAGCTTTTCACAGTAACTTCATTGCAGTGTTAATGTAAGCCTACTTGTGACAATAAAGATTATTATTTACTTGGCAGGCAGCAGTCAAAACAAATAGAATGTCACTGAATACTGGTGACAACAAGTGGATTATAGAGAGATCTGGGTCTAATCTCCTGGTGTTTTAATGCCCTAGTGCAAAATATGCGTCATAATAATATCGATGGTAAACCAAATGATTTCACTTATGAATGTGAATTCCTAATCATATTGTAATAGCAACAACACAAGATGTCAAACCCTTTTACGAAAGTAAGGATATATAGTTGACAGCAATAAAGCTGCAGTTTAACTTCGAACTTTAAATAGCAGTTTACATTCAGAGCAAGAAAGTGAGGGTGTGTTGTTAACACCCTTGCTGCTGAGTCAGAAGATTGTGGGTTTTGCAGAGCACTCCCAGTGCTGTACTGAGAGAGTGCCGTAATAACCAAGATGTTTTAGTGAGATGTTAAACTCTATCTGCCTAGTCAGGTGGACATAAATGACCCGCGAATACAACTGGTAGAAGCGTTCTTCCCCAGGGTCCTGGCCAATATTTATCCTTCAAACAAAGCCACTTAAATAGTTATCATTTTTAAAATAAATTTAGAGTGCCCAATTCTCTTTTTTCCCAATTAAGGGGCAATTTAGCGTGGCCAATCCACCTACCCTGCACATCCTTTTGTGTTGTGGGGGTGAGACCCACGCAGACACAGGGAGAATGTGCAAATTCCACACGGGCAGGGATTGAACCCGGATCCTTGCACCACCGTACTGCCCCTTAAAATGGTTATCATGACGTTATTTCATTGCGGCTGATCGAAGCTCAATGGGCACAAACAGGTTGTGCATTTCCTATATCACATTAGTGATGTTGGGGTCAATCCATCTCGGGTGACGCTGAACTGTGCCTGGGGTGGTATGACATTTCTGGATCAGACATCACCTTTACGAGTAAAATCCATAGAATCCATACAGTACAGATGGAGGCCATTCGGCCCATTGAGTTTGCACCGACCCTCCCAAACAACACCCTAACCTAGGCCCATGCCCCCGCTCCATCCCCGCAACCCCACCTAACTTTTGGACACTAAAGGACAATATAGCATGGCCAAACCACCTAACCTGCACACCTTTGGACTGTGGGAGGGAAGCGGAGCACCCAGAGAAAACCCACGCAGACACGGGGAGAAAGTGCAAACTCCACACAGACAGTCACCTGAGGTCGGAATTGAACCCAGGTCCCTGGCGCTGTGGGGCAGCAATGCTGACCACCGTGCTGCGCCAAAGGACCCGAATTAGGCTTTTCGGCCCATTAAGTCTGGTCCATCATTCAATCATGGCTGTATGTTTCTCATCCCCATTCTCTATCTTCTCTGTAGACTCCGTGTCATTCCTGGTTCACAGTAAAGGATGTGCTAGGCACTCCCTGCTTTCAGAACAATAGAGCAGTTCTTTCACTTCAGCAAGCAGGAGAGAGAGAGAGAGAGTTCCTTTCACTTCCAAGATCTAAACGTTTCTACCCAGTTCTCTCAAAGCATCACACAGGGACCAATCAGTGACTGTTGTCAGGCAGAAAACTGTCCCTGGCCAATCCACTGGTTGACAGATAACCAATTGATCCAACTCCCTCCACACTGGTTCCTAGGATCCACTTGATGCTGAAGAGCCTGGTTAAAAAACAAAACCTGGGAACACAGTGTTCTGACAAGCAGGTTGTTTCAACCTTGAGTCTTCTGCTTATAGGCACGTCCCGATTATGGGTCCATGGACCAAAATAATAAAACAAAATAAAAGAAACGGGATCAAAGAAAATAAACAGGAAGGATTCTTACAAGATAGAGTGGATCAGAAGGATCCGTCTTCTTGATTGAGGGGTACATAATCAAAGGCATAGATTTAGGGTAATGGGTAGGAGAATTTTAGGGGAACTGTTTTCAACCAGAGGATGGTGGGGATCTGGAACTCACTCCCTGAAAAGACAAAATCCTCAATGTTCAAAAAGTACTTGGATATGCACTTGAAATGCTGTGACCTGTAGCAGGGTTTTTCAAAGTGCGGTTGTAACCTGCAGGTGGATCATGGGCGGCTGTCAGAAGGGTTGGGGATTGATCAGTCACTTCGTTCCACGGCGGTCACGATCCCAGGGGAAGAGCCCAATGGCCGTGATTGACTTTTACATCGAGAATGGCGGAGGCTGCTTCCTTTTAAATGGAATACATGAGGCTGTGAGGGTCTTTTGGCCAGAAGTTGTAGCAGAGAGCAGGTCACACACACTGAACAAACACTTGATGTCAAGCACCCTCCATGCTTTTAGCAGTGTTGATTCCATTTTGCAGCTGCTGGCAAGCAAGGCAAGTGAACTGTAAAGATGAATGGTTTTCTTATAATTAAGAGACTGCCAGAGACTCATAAAAGTAGTTTACCTATTGGACAGGATCTCACAACAAAATCTGCTCGAGAGAGCTGCGCAGGAGAGTCCAGGGCAGGATGGGGCAATGCTAGTGTTACCTCTGTACAGAGCTCCAGGGCCTCTGGTCAACAGCCTGTAAAGAAGAAACTTAACTCTGGAACAAAGCAATATAAAGATGATTTCTTGAAGTATTGTTTTGTTGGGCGGCACGGGTTGTGCAGTGGTTAGCACTGTTGCCTCACGGAGCTGAGGACCCGGGTTCGATCCCGGCCCCAGGTCACTGTCCATGTGGAGTTTGCCAGTTTCCCAGGAGTATCCAGTGCTGAGTAAAACAAGCATTTTGTTGCTATTGCCCTTGTGTGAGGTTGGATTTTCCGTTTTCAAAAAGATGAAAACAGCACAAAGGAACTGGCTGAAGTCTGCACCTGATATGTGCATTGTCCTCTCTTCCTTTGAACTGGATTCAAGTGAGAGCGTGAGGACCAAGCAGGCGCCCCTCTCGTATTAAAGGCAAGCAAATGTGGCGTGGGTGCTGAAGGTCGCAGCCGGTTGGCAAAAGTGGGTCCCAGGAAAAAAAAGTCTTTAAAACATTGACCTACAGCGCTACAGATAAGGATTGCTGGAATGTGGCAATCCTGGGAGTTGGCAACCTTGTGAGTGGAAGGAAATATCAGTTTCACATAAACTATAATGTAAACATAAATAGAGTTTGTTTTGTTTCGATTGCTGTGTGCAATCCTACGTTATAACAGTGACTTTGCATCAAACGTACTTCATTGTAAAGTGTTTTGGGATATCATTGTGTGTATGTATGTGTGTGTCTGTGTCTCTGTATGTCTGTGGGTGTATATGTGTCTGTTTTGAGATCTGTGTGTGCATATGTGTGTGTGTCTGTCTGCCTGTCTATGTGTGTGTGTCTATGTATGTGAGTCAGTGTCGGGTGTCTCTGTGTCTGTGTGTGAATGTTTACACCAGTCAAACATGATGAAGCTGCCTCCGGTGCCAATACACAGCTGCTTTTATCAGTCAACCTTCAGCAGTGGTCACTTATAATTTGTAACTCTGCCTCTGCTGTGGTAACACCTTCCCTGCAGATATGGGGAAACATGGAAAACTAATAAACAGAAAACACTGCAAACCAACTTCAGGCCAGTCTGTGTCAGTAGAGAGAGCAGGGGGTCAACTTTATTTAAAGGGAGGGCAGGAAAGGAGAGGGAAAGGAAAGGGGCAGGGAGCGAGAAGGGACAAGGAGGGAGGGAAAGAATGGAGAGGGAGAAAAGAAACTCACAAATAAATGGTACTATAGATTCTAGGAGAAATGCAGCAGATTATTAAAAAATTGTAGAAATAAAACATACGAGACGAGTACATTTTTGAGAGGTGTAATAAAGAAACAATTCCGATAGCTGTGAAGTTAAGGTGCGGATCATCCGTGATCTAATTGAATGGTGCAAGAGGCTGAATGAGTTGAATAGCTGCCTGTTTCTGCGAGTATTTACGTCAGTGAATAACAGTTCCACGGGAATATTGAAAACACACGAGCCTTGCAGATTGGTCTGAAATTAACACAAAAATGTTTGGAAAAGCCTCAACTCCCTCCAGCTAATCACTGGGGACACATCACCAGCCCAACCTCCCTCCTCACGACCTATTTCAAGCTGAACCAGACTGGTGGCAATCTTGTCTGCCTCTCTCCTTTAAGACGTTTCTTAAAGAAACACTTTTGGCACTAATATGACTTGGTGTCTGATCATTCTATCTCGTAACCCTTTGGATGTACCTTTGGATATTTATGCTACATTAAAGGCACTATATAAATACAGGTTATTGTTATTCTTGTAGGTTCTTAGTTTACTCAGTGGCTCAGGGTATGAAGTAGACCTCATGTAATGTTGAAACATATAGTCCCAGAAAGTCTTGAATTTGACCCTTTGTCTTTTCCCGGCTTCGTGGAATCCTAAAACTATGCGGTGCAGAAAATTGAGTCGGCGCCAATGTTGACTGATCTCAGCTAGGCTACTTGTTAGAACGGTAGTTGGCCTTATACCAAGGTGAGGGGAAAATAAAATTGACAATGATTAATTATTAGCAAATAAGCCTTTCTGGAAAATGTGCGAGTGGGCCTAGGGTGCAGTCAGGAGAAGACTCCTCTTAATTTCACAAGAGGAATTGATTCCTTCATCGACTTCTCTTTCAGAGGCGTCAGCAGTCCCGTGGGGCAGGGGCCTAAATTTAGCAACTCCAGAATTTCTCTTTCGAGATGCCATTTTGTGTATGTTGTAACCAAGAATGATGGCAGCTGTGAAATCATTCTGACATTTTTGCAGTGCTGTCAAGTGGGGTTGGGGGTGGGTGGCAGAAGTAGGAGTGGAAAACACAATCTCATTGTATGGAAGAGATTGTTGAATGCGAGGAGAGAGTACAGGTTTAAGTGATAACTGAAAAGTGTAAGGGCAAGGGTAACTGTTCAGAATTATGACAAAAGACCAAACCGGTGGTGAGGTTCTGCTGTAACAACAGGCCTATCATCTGATATCTGTCTATTGTCATGTGGGAGTACCTTTAAGAAATGGGTGTTTAAAAAATGTACCTTTAAGAAAAGGGTGTTTATCAGTGATGTCAGAGTGTGGGTGGAGCTGGGCTGTCTGTCAGCTTTTTACTTTCGTTTTAGGCTGTTTGCTGCAGGGTGTGTTTTAGTTTCGTTTTTAGTGTTGGAGCTGAAGCCAGCCAAAGCAGGTGTACTGCTGTTCTCTCTGCCATGAAAAGACTATCTCTTGATCATTTGGTGAATTCAGAATTACCAATGTTCTCAGTAGTGAATGCAAACCTGATGTGCTTCTGTTAAAAGGTATTTATTTTGTCTTCTGGTTATAGTTTGGGAAGTATTAAGGATTACTTCGTGTTGTATTCTTTGGGGGTTGTATTTGAATTGATGGTTGCTAAGATGTTCACTGTATGTTTTAAAAAGGTTAACTTGAATTCATAGAATAACCATTGTTTTGCTTTAAAAAATACTTTTCCATTTCTGCTGTCCCACACCTGTAGAGTGGGCCGTGTGCTCCCCATACCACAATCTATTAAAAGTTGTGGGTCAGGTGAACTCCATGATACACTTTGGGGTTCTCTAAACCCTGGCCCATAACACTATAGATAGTTATCGCTTAGCAATAGCTGTTAATACAGAACACATATTTTACACGTGATTCCATAGCACAACGGAAGTTTACATTCGTCGCCTGTTATAATGGGATTCTGCATTATTTCAATCAGAGAATAAATATCCTTTAATAATAAATGATATTAGACATTCTACATCTGGGCACACTTCCTGTCTACAAAATCTTACTTCCTGTTGTCCAGATTTTGTCACACATTTACACCATCTTTTCCCGTTACTATGTTAACATAGTAACAATGTTACTATGCTAACATTTATAATGGAAAATGCCTATGTCAACATGTCACACTGTAATTACATCCGCCTATCGTGGTGCCTACTGAGCATGTTCTGCAGGGATGCTTTAATGTGGGCGGCATGTGGCGCAGTGGTTAGCACTGGGACTGCGGCGTTGAGGACCTGGGTTCGAATCCCGACCCTGGGTCACTGTCCATGTGGAGTTTCTACATTCTCCCATGTCTGCGTGGGTTTCACCTCCACAACCCAAAGATGTGCAGGTTAGGTGGATTTACCACGCTAAATTGCCTCTTAATTGGAGAAAAAAATAATTAAGTACTCTAAATTTAGGAAAAAAAAGCGATGCTTTAATTCTCCAACCAACTCCGCTTCCCAAGTTGCTACAAGTTTTGCTATTTAATTATATGTAATAATAAAAAATCAATAAAATGAATATCGGGACAGAAATGGAATACTTTGAAACAAAGAACTGAATTATATCTATGTGCCCTGTTCTGGTTACTCTCCCGCCCTTTAACTTATTTCATCCAAATACTACAACAACTTGCATTTATATATCACCTTTAAAATAGTAAAAGCACATCAGAGGATTGATTATCAACTAAAATTCAACACCAATCCACATGAGGAGCTAGGAGGACAGTTGGCCAAGAGAGTGGGGAAGAAGTTTGGTCAAAGTGCTAGGTTTTAAACCGCAACCTCCGCCCCTTCAGACCCACAGTCACTATTCAATTAGATCATGTCTAATCCGTATCTTAACTCCATCTGTCCACATTTTGATTCTGTAACCCTTAAAAAGACTTGCCTAACAAAATCTCTCAATCTCAGTTTTGACATTTTCAATTGACCCCCCCCCCCGGCATCAAAGGCTTTTTGTGACAGAGCGTTGCAGATTTCCAATACTCTTCGTGTGAGGAAGTGCTTCGTACCGTCACCCCTGAATGGCCGAGCTCTTATTGTAAGTTGATGGCCCCCCACCCCCCCCTTGGACTCTCATATCAAAGGAAATCGCTTCTCTCTATTTGGGCTCCCCTTTCTAAAAAAGAGAGGATTGATGGGTGTGACCGGTACAAAGTGGTAGACATAAAGAAGATGCTTCCTTGTACGGTGGAACCCAGACCTGAGGGCCATAAATATGAATCAATCAATAATAAATCCAACAAGGGATTTGGGAGAAATCTCTTCAGCTAAAGAAGTTAAAGAATGTTAGAATGTTGAACTCACTGCAACAAGGAGCAGAGATTTTCTTTTTTTTAAATTTAGATTATCCAATTCATTTTTTGCAATTAAGGGGCAATTTAGCGTGGCCAATTAACCTATGCACATCTTTTGTGTTGTGGGGGTGAAACACTCGCAAACAATGTGCAAACTCCACACGGACAGTGACCCAGAGCCAGGATCAAACCTGGGACCTCGGCGCCCTGAGGCAGCAGCACTAACCACTGCGCCACCATGCTGCCGAACAAGGAACAGAGATGACCAGCATAGATGCAGTTAAGGGGAAGCTAGATAAAAAACATTAGGGAGAAAGGACGATATATTGATGGGGCTAGATGAAGAAGGATGTGAAGAGAATCATGTTGTGCAAGAATACAGCCCGGACCTTTTGGGTTGAATTGCCTGTTTCTGTTCTGAAGTACTATAAATCCTTTTATCTTAAACTCCTCATAGATGAATTTTTTGTAAATGTAAGAGTATTTATTTCCAATTAAGGGGCAATTTAGCGTGGCCAACCCTCCAAACCGGCACATCTTTGGGTTGTGGGGGTGAAACCCACGCAGGCATGGGGATCCACCTCAGAGCTAAATACAAGAGCTCAAACCCACTGTGCATTCACTCTCCTCATCCCCGAAGAATTTTAATTAAATCAATAGCAAGTTGGCATGGACTTGATGGAATAGCCTCCTTCTATGCCAGTCTCTACTAATTAATGCTATTTATTTTTATCGGTTTAGTTTGAATATAGGATACAAGATGTTGAGGCTGTGTCCGAATCCCCATACGTGCATTTAAGGAGAAGCTAGCATCCCCCTCTCCTAATAGAATTCCTTAAAGACCTTGTTAATCTGACAATTTCCCTTGCCGCAGCCTCCCTCTGGAGCTGATCCGTCAACAAAGGAAATTGTCCAGGTGCGGAACAGGGCAGGGAAGTTGATGGTAGCTCCAGATCAGATTAACAAGGTCTTTAAGGAATTCTATGAGAGGTTGTACGGGTCAGAGCCACCTGAGGGAGGCTGGGAGACGCAGGGATTTCTAGATGGGCTGGAGTACTCGGCTAGGGAAGGGGGACAGGGTTACATTAGAAGGGCCGATAGTGGAGGAGGAGATAAAAGATGCGATTGGGAGGATGCAGTCGGGGAAGGTGACAGGGCCGGATGGGTTTCCATATCTCATATAGGCCCATATCACTTTTAAACCTGGACGCAAAGATATTGGCGAAGATACTGGCAGGTTGGTTAGAGGAGTGCCTCCTGAAGATGATAGGTGAAGATCAGACGGGGTTTGTGAGAGGGAGGGAGGTCTTTTCGAACATTCGGCAGGTATTGAATGTGGTTCTGGCACTGGCGGAAGAGAAGGAAACAGAGGTGGCTGTGGCATTGGTCGCCGAGAAAGCCTTTGACCAGGTAGAATGGGGGTACTTGATGGCAGTTCTGGAGCGGTTTGGGATTGGACCAAGATTTGTGGACTGGGTAAAGCTACTATATAAGGAGCCGAGGGTGAGTGTCCGCACAAATAATATCAGCTCGGAATATTTTCCTCTCCACCATGGGACTAGGCAGGGATGTCCTATGTCCCCAGTGTTGTTTGCACTTGGAATTGAGCCATTAGCCATCGCGTTAAGAAGTTCGGGAGTATAGAAAGGGATAGTGCACAGGGTGTCCTTATATGCCAATGACTTGTTATTATATGTATCGGAACCGAGTGTGTCAATAGGGGGAATACTGAAGATGCTGCGGGTTTTTGGGGTCTTTCTCAGGACTCAAATTAAATCTAGACAAGAGTGAATATTTTGTGGTGTCTTGGCCAAGGGTGGGAGCAGACGGGGATGGGCTGCCATTCCGTAGGGCAGGGACTCACTTTAGATACCTGGGGGTGCAGGTTGCTTGGGATTGGGGGGGTCTCCATAGGTACAACATTTCTAGTTTGGTGGGGAGGGTGAAAGCCAGTTTGGCAAGGTGGGATGGTCTCCCTCTGTCACTGGCGGGTCGGGTACAGGCGGTTAAAATGAATGTGTTGGGCAGCACGGTGGCGCAGTGGTTGGCACTGCTGCCTCACGGCGCCGAGGTCCCAGGTTCGATCCCTGCTCTGGGTCACTGCCCATGTAGAGTTTGCACATTCTCCCTTTGTTTGTGTGGGTTTCGCCCCCACAACCCAAAGATGTGCAGGCTAGGTGGATTGGCCACACTAAATTGCCCCTTAATTGGAAAAAATGAATTGGGTACTCTAAATTTATTTTAAATAAATAAATAAAATGAATGTGTTGCCGCGATTTCTGTTTATTTTCCAATGCCTGCTGGTTTTCCTCCATAGGCATTTTTTAGAGAGATTGAAGGGATGATTACCTCGTTCATATGGGGAGGGAAAGTGGCCAGGATTAGGTGCTACTACAGAGAGGGAGGCAGGCAGGGGGTTTGGGTCTTCCAAACCTTTTTTTTTAAATTTAGGGTGTCCAATAAATATTTTACCTTATTCGAACAGGGAAACATTCGATTCCGATGACCCAAATAGGTCAGCTTGCAATAAGGCATAATATGGATGATACACTACTAACAGGATGGCGATATTGTATGGCTACGAACAGGGCTCAAGACTATAGAAGGAGACCGAGACAAGGAAATTATGAAGACAGAAACCCAGTTAGAACCTACAATAGGAAGATGAACCCCAGAAATGCACGGGGCATGATAAATCGTTGTTTCCGATGTGACTCTCAATACCATTATGCTTTCAACTGCCCAACTCGTTATGATAGAGTGTTTGAAGTGACACATGACACGGAAGAGTCAGAAGAGGAAACAGATAGTGACCAGAAAGAAGGCATTGTCCTATTGACAAGCAGTTTTACGCCGGTAATGAGGGTGTTGGTTGCAGAATCCTTCAACTGTGCTTTATTGGACAGTGGCTGCACATCTACTGTGTGTGGAATTGACTGGTTAAAATGTTACCTGGACCCTTTGAATGCTGAAAATCGTAACAAGGTTAAGGAATTTGAAAGTTCCACAAGTTTCAGGTTTGGGGATGATAATACTCTGAAGTCGCTGAAAAGAGTGGTGATCCCTTGCAATATTGCCGGAGTGAATCATTTCATTAGCACAGATGTTGTATTAAGTGAGATACCTTTGCTTCTGAGCAGACCGTCGATGAAGAAAGCACACATGAAACTGGATATGGAACAGGATAAGACAACAGTTTTTGGAAAGACAGTGGACTTACAATTTACACAGTCGGGACACTATTGTATTCCATTACTGACAAATAATATTTTAAGTAGAGTAGTTAAGGGTGTGTTAATGGCAGTTGAAAATGGGACTTTAACTGATAAAAAGCTTGTGGTATTAAAACTGAATAGGCAATTTGCACATCCGTCTCCTCGGAGGCTGAAAATTTTTTTAAAGGATGCAGGGGTAAGGGATGACGACTATACTAAACTGATAGAACAGGTTAGTGACTGCTGTGAAGTTTGTAGGAAGTACAGAGGGACACCAGCACTACCGATAGTAACCCTACCTTTGGCCAGGGATTTTAACAACATTGTGGCCATGGACCTTAAGATCTGGGATAAAGCAAATAATATATTTATTTTGCATTTTGTAGATTTAGCAACCAGATTTAGTCAATCAACGATTGTACGAAGTAAAGAAAAGAGAGTAATTCTGGATCAAATCTTGGAAAAATGGATAGGGACAGGAATGGGTCCACCGGCAAAATTCCTTATGGACAATGGGGGAGAATTTGCTAATGATGAGTTTAGGGCTATGTGTGAAAACATGAATATCAGAGTTATGAATACGGCTGCAGAAAGCCCATTTAGTAATGGTGTCTGTGAAATAAATCATGCTGTCATCGATGACATGCTTCGGAAAATTTTGGCAGATCAACCAAATTGCAGGCTAAATTCAGCTTTAGCATGGGCAGTACATGCAAAGAATTCATTGCAGATGGTTAGGGGCTATAGTCCTTATCAATTAGTGTTTGGTAGAAATCCTAAAATTCCATTCATTGTGGATGACCAGCCTCCAGCTTGGGAGGGGACTTCAATTAGCTCTGGTTTTGCTGAACATTTAAATGCATTACATAGCAGTAGAAAACCTTTTTTGGAAGCAGAAGTCTCTGAAAGAATTCGCAGAGCTTTAAGACACAACGTACGGCCATCAGATGCCGTTTTTCAGCAAGGAGGCATGGTATACTATAAGAGAGACAATTCTAATGAATGGAAAGGCCCAGGGAAGATCATAGACATAGATGGCAAAACAATTATTTTGCAACATGGTAATCAAACTGTTAGGGTACATTCATCAAGGATAATGGGTACAGATTACAAATTTTCAAATTTAGACAGAGCAGACAGACATGACGAGGAACCAGAGTTATCTGGTACGCATGTGTTACAGAACTATGAGGACTAATTAACTGATATAGACAGGGTTTGTGTGGAGGAATACAACACTTCCGATGAATTAGAACAGGCCATTTTTCCGAAAGGGCAACTGCCAAAGGTTGGTACAAAAGTGATATACTTGCCTGAAGGGTCTAGTCAATGGAAGGATGCAACTGTTATTAGTAGAGCAGGGAAGGCCACTGGAAAGTATAAACATTGGTTGAATGTACAGCATTCAGGGGGAGGAGTCAAGACAATGGAAAATGAAGTTCAAAAATGGAGGGCACAGAAATGCAGAGCCAGTTCAGATAGTACATCCGATAGTGAACAGGTCCGCAGGAAAAGGTTGTGAACTATTGAAAGGATATCCCACAGCAGAAGAGAAAGATCAAGCAGTAGCAGTACAGAACGAGATACCAGACGGGAGAGGGGACGTAGTCTATCAAGATCTCGGAACATGAGTAAGACTACGAATACTAATAGGAGTAGAAGCCCACATGCACATGAGATTTTGGTGGCTTCAAATAGGTTAGATGAAAAAGTTATCAAAGAAGCTAAACAGCAAGAATTGCATAGTTGGAGTGAATTTGGGGTATACACAGAAAAGAGCAACTGCAAAGTTTAATTGGGCAACTGAACTGGTTAGGTAGACAGACTAGACCGGACGTGAGTTTTGATGTCTTAGAGTTGAGTACAAAAATGAATGATTCCAAAGTGGAAGACATAATAAGAGCAAATAAAGCGTTGGCCAAACTAAAAATGCAGGAGTGTGTTTTGAAGTCCCTGGTTTTAGGTGACCGTAGGCGCTTGAAACTCATAGTTTGTAGTGATGCGTCCTACGCAAATTTATGTGATGGGGTTTCAAGCGCAGGAGGTTTTATAATTTTCCTTTTGGGGAACAATGGTAAATGTTGCCCGCTTGTGTGGGAAACAAAGAAAATAAGGAGAGTGGTAAAAAGCACTTTGGCTGCTGAGACGTTAAGCCTTGTAGAGGCGGTGGATTTGGCCTTTTATATAAGTATGATATTGACAGAAATTTTGGGATTAGGGGATTTGGGTAATATACCTATTGACTATCACATTAACAATTAAATGGGTCGACAGGAGCTATCAACTGTCAGACTGTTTTACGAAAAGATGGGCGAGTTCACAGAAACTTCTGGATATTGTTAATGAAGGGCGCTCGTTTCTGTGACTGTTTTTTTTGTTCTTTCTCGTCCATACAAAAAAAAAGGAGGGGAAGCCATGTGTGTGTTTTTGAGTTTCTTCAAATTTTGTTTTCACCTAATTTTTTTTTCTCCAAGGAAGGGGAGACTGTTAAGTAATAGGTTAAGAGACATTGCAATTAGTTGTCTCATTTATGTTAAGTATCCATTAATTGACACTGATATGTAAAGGGGCTTCAGGTGGCCTCTGTCAGGTGATGTGTAGTTAGAGTTTTGTGCAAAGGCTGTTGGAATGAAATAAATGTGTGTTTGTGAAAAAGGAACAGAACCTTAGAATCTCCATATCACAGCAACTAAAACGTCTAACATTCCCTGCTGAGATTTTTGTTAAACAAAGATATTAAGGGATACGGGCTAAAGGCAGGGTTATAAAGTTAGGCCACAGGTCAGCCATGATCTCATGGCTGGACAGGCTTGAGGGGCTGAATGACGTATGCCTGTTCCTACCGTGGGCTGCACGGTAGCATATTGGTTAGCACAGTTGCTTCACAGCACCAGGGTCCCAGGTTCAATTCCCGGCTGGGTCACTGTCTGTGCGGAGTCTGCACGTTCTCCCCGTGTCTGCGTGGGTTTCCTCCAGGTGCTCCGGTTTCCTCCCACAGCCCAAAGATGGGCGGGTTCGGTGAATTGTCCATGCTAAATTGGCCTTAGTGTCCAAAATATATTAAGTGGGGGTTACTGGGTTACGGGGATATGGTAGATACATGGGCTTCAGTAGGGTGCTCTTTGTAAGGGCTGGTGCAGACTCGATGGGCTGAATGGCCTCCTTCTGCACTGTAAATTCTATGATTCTATGATTCCTATGACAGCTCCCCAATTTTCCATTTTTAACATTAAAAAAAATTACATTACAAAATAGTCCAGCTGATGAATATATATATTTTTTTCTTTCCCGCCTTGGCCATGACAATAGCAACATCACGACTGCCTCCTCCTTAACCAGCGAACTCAGTACTGAGCTGTGTGTTTTGGTGATTCGCCATGAGGTGCGCAAACCAGCGAGTCACTGGGGAAGCTCCAGGGAGACTGCCATGCAGATCCTGGCGAGGATCATAAGAAGGATGGGCCATTCAGCCCCTCAGGCCTAGCCCACCATTGAATTTAAATAATGGCTGATCCCGATCTTAATTTACCCACCATCATTCCATAACACACCTTGCCGAACAAAAATATATCAATATCAGTTTGGAAAATTTTAATTGTTGTCTTGGGGGAGCGTACTAGATTTCCAATACTGTTTGTGTAACAAAATGCTTCCAGCTTTTTCCCCAATGACTTGCTCTAATTTTAAAGTTGTGTCCCCTTGTTCTGGGCACAGTCAGCAATAAGCATAAACACTGGGCCCTTCTGTCAATATCAGGAAGCCTCAGAACTATCAGAAGAAGCTACAAGTGTTGGCAAAAGATAATTCCTCAGACAAAATGATTTCTCTCTATTTATGAGCTCCTTTAATCTTCTTAAGCTCTTCAATTAGTTCACTACTTAATCTTCTGTACTCGGGGGAATACAAGCCATTCATTGGAGTTTAGAAGTTTAGTGAGAGGGGAACTCATAGAAACTGAGAAAATTCTAACAGGATTAGACAGGGTAGATTCGGAAAGAATGTTCCTGACGGTGGGGGAGTCCAGAACTAGAGGTCATAGCTTGAGGATGAGGGGTAAACCTTTTAGGATTGAGGTGAGGAGAAATTTCTTCACCCAGAGAGCGGTGAATCTGTGGAATTCGCTACCGCAGAAAGTAATTGAAGCCAAAAGGTTGTGTAATTTCAAGAAAGAAGCCAAATGTCCTCTTCCTGCTTCTGTTTACTCTACATGTTTCTATGTAAGCCTTGTCAGTGCATCCGGACAACATAACTTAACCCATTTAAAATTGGGAAGATCCTGGGTGGGAGTGTTCGCGGTCTTAGCCAGGCTAGTGGAGGAGGAGATGGATCCGGACCCTCTGGTGTCAATATTTGGGGTTTCAGAGAAGCCGGAACTCATGGAGAGGAGGAAGGCCGATGTCGTGGCCTTCTCCTCTCTGATTGCACGGTGGCAAATTTTATTGGAGTGGCGGTCGGCAAAGCCACCAGGGGTAGCGGCTTGGTTGGGTGACGTGTATGACTTCCTGCGGTTGGAGAAGATAAAAAATGAGTTAAGGGGCTTTGCAGAGGGGTTTGAGAAAAGGAGGGGGATGTTTGTGACCGTGTTTGAGGAGCTGTTCGTCGCAGGGTGAGGAGCGTGAAAAAGGGGAAATAAAATTTGTACAGACTGTATAGCTGATTGCTGGGAAGTATGTTTCCCTGGCTGTTTATGTGTTGTAATCTGTTTTGATACATGTTTGTAATAAAATACATTAAAAAAAATAACTTAACCCATTTAGCCCTGGTATCATTCTGGTCATGCTACCCTTGTACCTCCTCCTGGACCAATACACTCTTCCTGGGGTACAGTGCCCAGAACTGAATCTGCAATTCCAGGCGCAGTCTGACCAGAGCTTTATATAACCGCAGCCAACTTCCACCCGCTTCATCCTCAAGCCCACTTGAAAAAATGGACAACGTTCCGTTCGCCTTCTCAACTATATTTGCGCACGTCTATTAGTTTTTAGCAATTCCTGGACTTGGGTTAGAGTTGCCTACGTTAACAAAATCAGTGGGCGCACAATTCTTTAGCCCTTTTCCTACTCAAATCCTGATCATCTTGAGTCAGAATATTGCAGTTCCTGTGAATTTGTCTTGCGCAATATCCGTGTCTTTCCCCATATTCAGTGATGATCATTTGGCAGCGTCTCCATTTCCTCGTGAATTGTTTTGGTTTTAGCCAATTTGTACCTGTTTTTCTAAATGTGTTTGACAGTAACTGCACAAAAAGAAAGGTGTGATTGTACTAGAGATATATTATTTTAAATTTTAGTGCGCAATAAAAAAAAATTCCCAATTAAGGGGCAAGTTAGCGTGGCCAATCCACCTAGCCTGCACATCTTTGGGTTGCGGGGGCGAAACCCACGCAAACACGGAGAGAATGTGCAAACTCCACACGGACAATGATCCAGACCCGGGATCGAACCTGGGACCTTGGCGTTGTGAGGCAGCAGGCTAACCACTGCACCACCGTGCTGCCCTGACTGTACTAGAGACATACAGAAGAGATTAACGAGGGCGATGTCTGAACTGGAGAATTTTCATTATGAGGAAAGATTGCACAGGCTGGGATTGTTTGCCTTGTAACAGAGGAAGTTTGATTGAATTGCATTAAAAAATTTGGGGTCTTGATAGATTGGATCAGAAGGATCCAGTCTAGCCTTTGATTGAGGGGTACAAAACCAGGGAGCAGAAGAGGTTGAGAGGGAATTTCTTTCACCTAGCTGGTGGTAAGAATCTGGAATGCACTGCCTTAATTAAATGCCTTCTTTTATGGGGTTGAGGGTCAAACCACTCTGCAGAGCCCCTTAACTCATATCGGTGGCAAGGTCAATAACAGTGCCTGTACTTTCTCAGGAAACTAAGGGAATTCAGCATAGTCACATAGTCTCTTACCGATTTTTACAGATGCACCATAGAAAGCATCCTACCTGGCTGCATCACAGCCTGGTATGGCAACTGCTCGGCCCAAAACTGTAAGAAACTACAGAGAGTCGTGAACACAGCCTAGTCCATCACGCAAACCCGTCTCCCATTAATGATTGTCTACACCTCCCACTGCCTTGGGAAAGCGAGCAGCATAATCAAAGACCCTTCCCACCCGGGTTATTCTCTCTTCCAACCTCTTCCACCGGGCAGGAGATACAAAAGTCTGAGAACATGCTCTAACAGGTTCAAAAACAGCTTCTTCCCCGCTGGTACCGGACTCCTGAATGACCCTCTTATGGACTGAACTGATCTCTCCACGCATCTTCTCTACTAAGTAGTATTGCACTCCAAATGCTTCACCCGATGCCTGTGTCTTATGTATTTACATTGTGTAATTATCGTACGTTCTATGTTTTTTATGTATGGAACGAACTGTCTGGACTGTACACAGAACAATTCTTTTCACTGCACCTCGGCACGCGTGACGATAAATCTAAATACAAATCCAATTTGTTGCCCACCCTTGAACTGCGTAGCTTGCTTGGCCATTTCAGATGGCTCTGGATTCTGGAGTCACATGTAGGCCAGACCAGTCAAGGGCGGCAGATCTCCTTTCCTAAAGGACACCAGTGACCTGATGGGTTTTTACAACAATCAACAAATGGTCAATCCCAATCTATTAATTGGCTTTAACATTCCAACATCCACCATGGTGGGATTTGAACCCATGTCCCCAGAGTCGGAGGCTCTGGGTTACTAGCCCAGTGACTGTACCCACTATGACACCATCACCACCTCCACTGGAAAGGGGGGAACGAGGTAGAAGTCCTCATAACATTCAACCTACAAGGCTACAGATCGATTTTGGAAAGTGGGATTGGTCAGAATGGCTACTTCTTCGCTGGCTTGGACAAGTTGGAGTGAAGATCCCTGTTCCCTGCAGTAAATCTCTACGATCCTGTCGCGTTGCTCTGAGTTTATTCTTACAGCAGAAAAAAAAGAGTAAAATAAAGATGTGATCATCTGATCTGGCACAAGGCTTGTAGCCGCCTAGATGCAAGATCAAAGGGCAAAAGAGTTCTGATTTTTTTTTTTAAAAAGGCTGTCGTGATCTTTGCGTGAGGGACCACTCTCCTCCCCAGTCAACACACAACAAAATATTTTTGCAGGTTTAGCACTAGTTTCAGTCAGGGAGAAAGAAAAATTGCATTAAAAGGATCAAGGGAAAGTCAAATCCAATTTCTAGGCTTGGGTTGAAGGCTGCGATTGTTATTAAAATACATCAGAGAACTGTCGTTTTCATCCTGTCAGTGCTGGTGAAGCAGAAGGTCCGAGACAATGGAACAAAAGAGCACTAAAGATAATTGTTTTTAAAAAGAAAGAAATCCTGTCAGCTGAATGAGCGCCTGTCGTGTTGCTGCCCTTTGCTCTTTCAACCCATTCTAGTAGTCTGGGCAAGGGAGGGAGAAATTAGCTTGGGGCCATGGGCTGTTAAGTCTGGGTGTAAAGTTTTTCGGATGGTTGATTATGTGAGTGTTAATTGTATGCCCATTGTTATTAACTATATGCAGGCAGAGGCAATTGATTAGGTTGTTACTTGAGCGGGGAGGGAAGAGAACCTCCCTGTAAGCCTGCTCCTGGGCCTGTCTCAAAGTGGCCATCAAAAGTAATAATAATAATCTTTATTAGTGTCACAAGTAGGCTTCCATTAACACTGAAATGAAGTTACTGTGAAAAGCCCCTAGTTGCCACACTCTGGCGCCTGTTCGGGTACACAGAGGGAGATTTCAGAATGTCCAATTCACCTAACAAGCACGTCTTTCCGGACGTGTGGGAGGAAACGGGAGCACCCGGAGGAAACCCACGCAGACACGGGGAGAACGTGCAGACTCCGCACAGTCAGTGACCCAAGCCGGGAATCGAACCTGGGACCCTGGCGCTGTGAAGCAACAGTGCTAACCACTGTACTACCGTGCCGCCCATACCGTGTCTAGAGACATGGGGTGGGATTTTCCATTGTGCATTTCCGAGCAAGATCTTCCGGTCCTTCCAATGTCTACGGTGATTTGCATGCTCCATACCCCTCCATCGCCGTGGAGCAGTGTCATCTTAACTGCCCTCTGAAATGGCCTGGCAAGCCATTCAGTTCAAAGATGATAAATGCCAGAGATTCGAGCACCGCGTTACATCCACGGCAACGCTTTAGCTATGTGATAGGGGAATGCCTCTCCTTAGGAAAGGTTTCTTAAAACATTTAGCCTGATGCTGGGCAGAGGTAACTGATAACGGGCTTGAGATGGGACCAGGAATGTAAGATAATGAGCGTAAAACCACAGAATTGAGCCATGCAAGAAGCTTGATGTGATAACAAGGGGAGACAACGCTCTTCTCAGTGTTGTAGGCTGATGATATGTCAACCAAAGGGGTGTATTGAAGAACACTCAACTTTGCCCTTAAAAGTTCCAGATAAAGGGTGGGCTGACTCCTCTTTCTATTATAACAAAATATTTATTATTGTCACAAGTAGGCTTACATTAACACTGCAATGAAGTTACTGTGAAAATCCCCTAGTCGCCACACTCTGGCACCTGTTCGGGTACACAGAGGGAGAATTCAGAATGTCCAATTCACCTAACCAGCACGTCTTTCGGGACTTGTGGGAGGAAACCGGAGCACCCAGAGGAAACCCACGCAGACACGGGGAGAACGTGCAGACTCCGCACAGACAGTGACCCAAGCGGGAATTGAACTCAGGTCCCTGGCACTGTGAAGCAACAGTGCTAACCACTGTGCTACTCTGCCACCCAGCTGACTCCTCTTAATTTGACTAGAAGACACGACTCCTCATTGGTCACCCCACTCTTTGGAGAGACGAGTTGAGTAAAAACCTGGATCAATTCACCACTATATCTACCCTCAAATGTGGCATAAAAAAGATACAAGTTCATGGAATCCCTACAGTACTGAAGGAGGTCATTCGGCCCATCAAGTCTGCACTGACACTCTGATTGAGCACCTTACCTAGGCCCACTCCCCCGCCTTATCCATGTAACCCCACCCAACATTTAGACACTAAATGGGCAATTTAGCACAGCCAATCCACCTAACCCACACATCTTTGGGCTGTGAGGCAGCAGTGCTAACCACCGTGCTGCCCATAATGTTACTGCATTACACTGGACGGAGCAAGAGCTGACCCTTAAAGGGAGCAGCCGGCATATAAGAGATTCAATATCCAAAAGAGGAAACCTCAGAAGGATAGAATGAGGAGCCAATGAATAGAGAGAGAGGGATCCCAGACAAAGTGGAATCTTCCTTACTCAAACCAGAACGGCACAGGTGATTAAATTCTCACTTTGTACAATAACTCACTACAAAGGTACACATAGATGCTGACTGTGTGCAAAACTTAATTCAAAAAAGAAAGGCTTGCATTTCGAAAGTGATTTTCGCAACAAGCAGTTCTCTCAATGTATTTAGATGGCAGGGAAGCGAAGCTGGTTGCAAGAAGTAGAGAAATAGTAAGTGAAATTAGATGGTAGACAAAGTGAAGACAAGCACCAAATAACATTAGAATGCGGAATGTTAAATGGAGAGGGTTAAGGGTACTCATTTGAATGAACACAACCTTCACAGAGAATTAGATGCTTTGAGGGCTCGAATAGAGGTAAAAGATCAAATTGCCATTACAGTGACGTGGTTAAAGGATAACCAAGATTGGGAACTGAATATTCAAGGCTTTTCGTCAGTTAGGAAGGACAGGCCCAAAAAGGGAAAAGGATATGGTTTTGCGCTGTTAATCATAGCATCATAGAATCACTACTGTGCAGAAGGAGGCCATTCAGCCCATCAGGTCTTCACCAACCCTCTGAAAGAACACCCCACCGAGGCCCACAACCCACCCTATCCCTGTAACTCAATAACCGCACCTAACCTTTCTAAGGGGTAACTTTACCATAGCCAAACCACCTAACCTGCACATCTTTGGACTGTGGGAGGGAACCGGAGCACCCGGAAGAAACCCACGCACACACGGGGAGAACGTGCAGACGCCACACAGACAGGGAAAAGATCAGTACATCAGTGAGAGAGGATCTTCGATCTTAGATCAAGATGTAGAATCAGTTTGGGTGGAGCTAAGAGACAGCAGTGGGGCAGCAAACATAGGTGGGAGTTATTTATAGGCCACCAAACTGTAGTGGGTATTGGATTGGATTTGTTTATTGTCACGTGTACCGAGGTACAGTGAAAAGTATTTTTCTGCGAGCAGCTCAACAAATCATTAAGTACATGCGAAGAAAAGGGAATAAAAGAAAATACATAATAGGGCAACACAACATATACAATGTAACTACATAAGCACTGGCATCGGATGAAGCATACAGGGTGTAGTGTTAATGAAGTCAGTCCATAAGAGGGTCATTTAGGAGTCTGGTGACAGTGGGGAAGAAGCTGTTTTTGAGTCTGTTCGTGCGTGTTCTTAGACTTCTGTATCTCCTGCCCGATGGAAGAAGTTGGAAGAGTGAGTAAGCCGGGTGGGAGGGATCTTTGATTATACTGCCCGCTTTCCCCAGGCAGCAGGAGGTGTAGATGGAGTCAATGGATGGGAGGCAGGTTTGTGTGATGGACTGGGCGGTGTTCACGACTCTCTGAAGTTTCTTGCGGTCCTGGGCCGAGCAGTTGCCATACCAGGCTGTGATGCAGCCCGATAGGATGCTTTCTATGGTGCATCTGTAAAAGTTGGTAAGAGTCAATGTGGACACGCCGAATTTCCTTAGTTTCCTGAGGAAGTATAGGCGTTGTTGTGCTTTCTTGGTGGTAGCGTCGATGTGGGTGGACCAGGACAGATTTTTGGAGATGTGCACCCCTAGGAATTTGAAACTGCTAACCATCTCCACCTCGGCCCCATTGATGCTGACAGGGGTGTGTACAGTACTTTTCTTCCTGAAGTCAATGACCAGCTCTTTAGTTTTGCTGGCATTGAGGGAGAGATTGTTGTCGCTACACCACTCCACTAGGTTCTCTATCTCCCTCCTGTATTCGGACTCGTCGTTATTCGAGATCCGGCACACTATGGTCGTATCGTCAACAAACTTGTAGATGGAGTTGGAACCAAGTTTTGCCACGCAGTCGTGTGTGTACAGGGAGTAGAGTAGGGGGCTAAGTACGCAACCTTGCGGGGGCCGGTATTGAGGACTATTGTGGAGGAGGTGTTGTTGTTCATTCTTACTGATTGTGGTCTGTTGGTCAGAAAATCGAGGATCCAGTTGCAGAGTGGGGAGCCAAGTCCTAGGTTTTGGAGCTTTGATATGAGCTTGGCTGGGATTATGGTGTTGAAGGCAGAGCTGTAGTCAATAAATAGGAGTCTAATGTAGGAGTCCTTGTTTTCGAGATGCTCTAGGGATGAGTGTAGGGCCAGGGAAATGGTGTCTGATGTGGACCGGTTGCAGCGGTATGCGAATTGCAGTGGATCAAGGCGTTCTGGGAGTATGGAGGTGATGCGCTTCATGATCAACCTCTCGAAGCACTTCATTACGACTGAAGTCAGGGCCACTGGTCGGTAGTCATTGAGGCACGTTGCCTGGTTCTTCTTTGGTACCGGTATGATGGTGGTCTTTTTGAAGCAGGTGGGGACCTCGGAGTGGAGTAGGGACGGGTTAAAGATGTCCGTGAATACCTCTGCCAGCTGGTCCACGCAGGCTCTGAGTGCACGTCCAGGGATCCAGTCTGGGCCCGTCTCAGATCTATTTTGGGCACGGTATAAATCAGGAATTTAGAGCTGCATGTAACATGGGAAATACAGTAATCATGGGTGTCTCCAATTCACACAATAGCTTGGGTAAACCTAATTAACATCAATGCTTTGGAGGATGAACTCCTGGAGTGTGTACAGGATTCTGGAGCAGTACATTGAAGAACCAACTAGGGATCGGGCTATTTTAGAGTTAATATTGGGAAACGGGAAAGGACTAACCACTTGCTATAAAGGGGCCTTTAGGAAATAGTGACCTTGATAGGATAGAATTTTACACTAAGTTTGAATATGATATAATGAACAATAAAATAAATTAGCGCGGGCAAGAAAAATGTAATGTACATATACAACTGTTTATCCATATGAGAAATGCCAATAAAAAGATTTCAAGAATGTGATATAATTAATTCTGAAACTATGGTCTTAAATCTGAACGAGGGAACTAATGAAGGTCGTGAGGGGCAATGGAAATAGAAAATGCTGGATAAACTCAGTAAGTCTGGCAGCATCTGTGGAGCGAGAAACAGTTTAAAAAAAATAAATTTAGAGTATCCAATTCATTTTTTCCAATTAAGGGGCAATTTAACGTGGCCAATCCACCGACCCTGCACATCTTTTTGGGCTGTGGGGGCGAAACCCACGCACACACGGGGAGAATGTGTAAACTCCACACGGACAGTGACCCACAGCCGGGATAGAACCTGGGACCTCGGCACTGTGAGGCAACCGTGCTAACCACTTGCGCCACCGTGCTGCCCCTAGCGAGAAACAGAGTTAACGTTTTGAATCTAGATGATCCTTCTACAGGACTGGGACAGAACAGTATGTGGAGCAGGTTGGCTATGGTGAAATTAGGAAAATGCGCTGAAATGTGACAGGAGACAGACAAAGGCTAATATTTAAAGAGGTTTGATTTGGAGTCGTAGAAGTTTACAGCATGAAAACAGGCCCTTCGGCCCAACTTGTCCATGCTGTCCAGTTTTTACCACTAAGTTAGTGCCAATTGTCCCCATTTGGCCCATAATCCTCTTCCCATCTTACCCATATAACTGTCCAAATGCTTTTTAAAAGACAAAATTGTACCCGCCTCTACTACTGCCTCTGGCAGCTCATTCCAGACACTCACCACACTCCCTGTGAAAAAGTTGCCGCCCTGGACCCTTTTGTGTCTCTCCCCTCTCACCTTAAACCTATGCCCTCTAGCTTTAGACTCCCCTACCTTGGGGAAAAGATGCTGACTATCTATGGTCTACTCTACAGCAAATATACATTCCTCTTAGACACATAAACAAAACAGGAAAGGTCAATCAACAGCGGCTAACAAAAGAAGTTAATTAAAGATTGCATTAGATCAAAGGGAGTGGATTATAAAGTTGCCAGAAAAGGTGGTGAGCCCGAAGATTGGGGGCAATTTAGAATCCACCAAAGGAGGACCGAGAAATTGATAAAAGGAAGGGAAAATAGAATACGGATGCAAGCCAGCAAGGAATATAAAGGCGGATTGTAAAAGCTTCTTTAGGTATGTTAATAGGAAAAGGTTAGCAAGGAGGAATTTGGGTCCATTGCAAGTGGAGAGAGGGGAATTTATAATGCAGCCGAGGGAAATTGCGGAGAAACTAAACAATGACTTTGTGTCTGCTTACAAAAGTTACAAAAAAATCTCCCAGAAATACGAAGCTCCCCAGGGGGCTTTGTGAAAGTAAGGGACTGGGCTGGTTTGATGTTGCATCTGAGAGAAACCTCTCGGTGTTGCACAGAACGGTCAGCCTGAAGAGAATCTCATTGAGACACACACAGTTCTTACAGAACTTGGCAAGTCAGATGCAGGGAGGATGTTTCCCCTGGCTTGGAGGGGGCAAAAACTAGGGAACACAGGCAGGCCATTTAAGACCAAAATGAGGAGGAATTTCTTCAATCAGAGGGTGGTCAATCTTTGGAATTCTCTGCCCCAGAGGGCTCAGGGGGATCAGTCATTGCGTATTCTCAAGATTTCCAACTATTTAAGATATCAAAGGATGTGGGGATAGTGCCGGAGAATGGCTTGGAGGTGAAAGGTCAGTCATGATCTAGTCGAACGACAGAGCAGCCTCGAGGGGCCGAATGGCCAACCCGTGCTCCTCTTTCCTCGGTGCTCAATCTCTGGAGTTGGGATTTGAACCCACAACCTTGGGCTCTGATGAGTGGAATGTCAGCCATGTTATGTGTTTGCTCATTTGGCCTGATGATCCTCTGTGTGAACTGTCTCTCCTGTCCCATTTGTGATTGTTTCCAATTATTGCTCATTTAGAAAAAAATGGTTTCTTTTGTTTCTCTTCCGCCAGCTCTGGCATTTCTTGGGTAAGTGGGTGGTAAGGAGCCAGAAGCTGAGCCCAGGGATGACTTACCCTATGCTCCCAAGTTCTGAACGAAATGCCCTGCTTCCTCATAGCACAACAGCTAAAGTTGGTAGCTTGCTCTGAAAGGGTTCAAATCCATATTTCTAGCAACACAGGAGGCCATTCAGCCCATCTAAGTCATTTCTGTCATTCAATTAGATTACAAGGGCAGCATGGTGACACAGTAGTTAGCACTGTTGCCTCACGGCGCCGAGGTCCCAGGTTCGATCCCGGCTCTGGATCACTATCCGTGTGGAGTTTGTACATTCTCCCCGTGTTTGCGTGGGTTTCGTCCCCGCAACCCAAAAGATGTGCAGGTTAGGTGGATTGACCACGCTAAATTGCCCCTTAGTGTCCAAAAGGTCAGGTGGGGTCACTGGGTTACAGGGATAGGGTGGAGCTTAAGTCGGGTGCTTTTTCCAAGAGTGGGGGAAGAAACCGGAGCACCTGGAGGAAACCCACGCAGACACGGGGAGAACGTGCAAACCCCAGCCAGTCACCTGAGTTCGGAATTGAACCCTGGTCCCTGGAGCTGTGAGACAGCAGTGCTAACCACTGTGCTACCGTGCCGCCCTTTGTTCAACAAAAATCCCCATTTTAACATTTTCTTATGAACTCCCAGTCACAACAGTTTTTGGGGGAGCGAGTTCCAACTTCCATTAGCCTTTGGTTTACGGAGTGCTTCCTGACATCACCCCTGAATGCTCTAAATACAAGGTTATTCCCCGTGTTCGCAACTCTCCGCAATACAATGTGGTTTCTCCCTATATACCCGAGCAAATCCTTTAATCTCCTTAAACACCTCAGTTCACTCTACATACCATCGCTCTTTGCCAAGGCTTTTTGATGCACCTCAGCAAGCTAATTTTAACCATGAGTCTTTGCAGTTTTGTCATAATTTCCATTCCTATTCCTGTCAGCCCTGCAGAGCCACAACACAGGAAGTATTTTATTAATAGACTTCATCTGGGGGGTCGCTCACACACTATGCTGTGTTTATATTGCCACCTGTTGGTTTATTCACCACCACACTTCTCAGAGACGGGTTATCAATTGCGCATTTGTCACGAGCTTTTGGAGCGTAGCTCCTTCATCAGACGAATTAGGAGAGAATTATTTTAAAATAATGCATTGATCTAATGCGATATTACTCACAAATATTTTCCTTTTAAATTTAAGATTTTTAATAATAATCTTTGTCACAAGTAGGCTGACATTAACACTGCAATGAAGTTACTGTGAAAAGCCCCTCGTCGCCACATTCCGGCGCCTGTTCGGGTACACTGAGGGAGAATTCAGAATGTCCAATTCACCTAACCTGCACGTCTTTGGACTGTGGGAGGAAACCGGAGCACCCGGAGGAAACCCACGCAGACACGGGGAGAACGTGCAGACTCCGCACAGACAGTGACCCAAGACGGGAATCGAACATGGGACCTTGGCGCTGTGAAATAACAGTGCTAACCACTGTGCCACCCAATTTGATTTTCTATTTGAAGCCCCCATTCTTTGTCTTCCATTCTTTCTCTCTCCGCTGGATTCTCAGTCGGGCACAGCCTTGATTTTACAATTCTCATCCTCATTTATCAAATCCTTCTGTGGCCTCTTTCTGCTCACTCTCTTTCAGCCTTATAATCCCAAAACAATATTATGGCATTGCTCCAATTCTGGGCTTTTTCACATCCTCGATATTCATTGCTTCATCATTCGAGGCTGTGTTTCAACTGACTAGGCCACAAGCTCTGGAAGTCCCCCTCTAAATTTATTTGCTTCTCGGTCCTCTCTTAAGACTCTCCTTCTAACCTACCCTAACCCATTAGAACCATAGAATTTCTACAGCGCAGAAGGAGGCCATTCGGCCCACCGAGTCTGGACCGACCCTCTGAAAGAGCACCGGTAGGCCCAATCCCCCGCCCTATCCCTGTAACCTCACCTAACGTGTACACCTTTGGACACTAAGGGGCAATTTTGCATGGCCAATCCACCTAACCTGCATATCTTTGGACTGTGGGAATAAACCCACAGTCACTCAAGGCCAGAATTTAACCCGGGGCCCTGGCGCTGTCTGGCAGCAGTGCTAACCACTGTGCCACCGTGTCATTGGCCAAGTTTTCCTGATATCTCCTTCTGTGGCTTGGTGTCAAGATGTACACTCTTGTGATGCACTTTGGGATGACCTACCATGTTAAATATCCTATAGTCCTTGACCTTCTAGGTGGTAGAGGTTGCAGGTTGGAAGGTGCTATCAAAGGGGCCTTGGTGAGTTGCTGCAGTGCATTTTGTAGATGGTACGCATGGCCGCTGCATCAATGGTGGAGGGAGTGAGTGTGAACATTATTGGGCTATATTTTCTCAAACTTCTTTCCCTTGACTTGGGTCCCAGTCTTTCTTTGATCCTTGCATTTTGTTGCAGGTCCCTGAACAATCCCTCCCTCCATGCATAGTCCCAGTCATTAGATAACGGTAAAATGGCCATTGTCCCAGATGACCATAGGCTGTTTTCCTTTTTTTGGGTGGGGAAGGGGGAAGAGCTGACTGGTGGTGATTTCACCGGAGGATCACCACACCTCAGGCGAGGGGCAAGGTTGAGAAGGTGGGACCTCCCAGGCATTACTCCTCTCCTAAAACAGGCAAGTGGAGGTTGGGAAAAATGCTGCATGTCAGCTATCTCTCCTCCTGTAATCACTGACACTCCAAGGACCCTTTCTCGATAGGAGAACCATGGCAGTTTCCAACACGAAAGGAGGCCACTTGGCCCATTGCGTCTAATGGTCTCTTCCCCGATCTATCAAAGCATTCCATGTCGCAACACATGGTGACCGTGGCAACTCTCATCGATTTTTGTAAAAGCCCACCTGGTTCACCAATGTCCTTTAGGGAAAGAAATCTTACCTGGTCTGGCCTACAGGTGACTCCAGACCCACAGCAATGTGGTTGCCTCTTAACGGCTCCTCTGAAATGGTCTAGCAAGCCACTATTCAAGGGTAATTAGGGCTGGGCAATAAATGCTGGCCTTGCCAACAATGCCCACATCCCATGAAAGATTTTTAAAAAAAAGTTGGACAGTGTACCTACGTAGGTACTGGTCAAAGACCGTATTTTATTCATATGTACTACCTTCAGTGAAATGTGTTGTAGAAAGTTACTATCCAGGCTCACAGAAGAGGAATGGCCATTTAGGATTTCATCAGTCTTATAATAACTCCAGCCTGTATCAAGTTTCAAGTGGGGCTTCTTAATTATGTCGCTCCTCTTTGTTCACCCATCTTGGTAGAGTGACCTCTGTTCCCCATTGTTTCTCCTTTATGTTTGATGCAAAGTCCAGGGGCTGGATTCTCCATCATTGAGACAATGTCCCCACGCCGGTGCCAAAACGGTGGAGATTTACTCCTGAAATTCCTGCAAAAAAGTGAAACAAATTCAAAGCCCTGCAGGGGCCTAGCAGGGACCCGTCGGGAAGATCGCAGCTTTTGCTGCAGATACAGGCCTCCTCACGTCCGGGTCAGAGGCCTCCAGCAGCCGCCCCGTGCTCCATGGTGGACTCGGACCGCGGAGGTAGACCCACAAAGGGGACCCCCCCCGATCGGCCGCACGCCCGACCTTCAAACCCCGTACATTAATTCCCCGGCCGCTTATAAGGCGCCTATAAGGCCCCCGCCCCCTGGTCTCCGATCTGCCCGCCCCTGACCAACCTCACAGCACCAGGGCCCCAGGTTCGATTCCCGCCTTGGGTTACTATCTGTGCGGAGTCTGCACGTTCTCCCCGTGTCTGCGTGGGTTTCCTCCGGGTGCTCCGGTTTCCTCCCACAAGTCCCGAAAGACGTGCTTGTTAGGTGAACTGGACATTCTGAATTCTCCCTCTGTGTACCCGAACAGGCGCCGGAATGTGGCAACTAGGGGCTTTTCACAGTAACTTCATTGCAGTGTTAATGTAAGCCTACTTGTGACAATAATAAAAATTATTATTATTACGAATGTTAGTGGTATTCCTGTGTGGTTCTTTTATTGAGTGTGTTATTAATGTTTTAGGTGTTATGAGGGTTCAGTAGAAGGGCGGCACGGTGGCGCATTGGTTAGCACTACTGCCTCATGGCGCCAAAGACCCGGTTTGATCTCGGCCCCGGGTCACGGTCCGTGTGGAGTTTGCACATTCTCCCCGTGTCTGCGCAAGTCTCACCCCCACAACCCAAAAAGATGTGCAGGGTAGGTGGATTGGCCACATTAAATTGTCCATTAATTGGGAAAAAAAGAATTGGGCACTCAAAATTTATATTTTAGAAAACAAAATGAGGGTTAAGTAGCACAGTAGTTGCGTTTACTTGTCTAGTAATACAGAAATCTGGACTAATGATCCAGGGTCATGAGTTCAGATCTTCAGATTCAATTAAATGAACCAAGTATGAAAAGTTAGCATCTGCAATGTTGACCGTGAAGCCATCAGATTGTTGTACAAACCCATCTGGTTCACTCATATCTAGTTAGAGAAGGACTTATAGAATCCATAGTACTCTTACAGTTCAGAAGGAGGCCATTTGGCCCATCAAGTCTTCACTGACCCTCCAAAAGATCACTCCACCTTGGTCCACTCCCCCGCCCCATCCTTGTAACCCCGTGCATTGATCATGACTAATCCACCTAACCTTTACATCTTTGGACTGTGGGAGGAAACCAAAGTACCCGGAGGAAACCCACGCAGACACGGGGAGATGACACAGACTCCGCACTGTCACCCACAACCGGAATCGAACCCGTGTCCCTGGCCTCACACTGTGCCGCCCCTGCCAAGTCTGGTCTATATATGACTCCAGACCTACATATCTGCTCTCTAAAATGGTGCAGCAAGCCATTCAAAAAGTGGCTCACCAGCACCTTATCACGGGACAGACAATAAATCCTTGCCAGTGAAACCCACATCCTGTGAATGAATAATAAAGCATTATCAGGCATTTCAGAGAAATAAGTGGCTGATCTGTAACAAGAGGCATCATGCAATATACAAAACCAACATTTAAAAAAAGCTCAAATGTGCAGCACTCAAGGGCAAAGGTTGTACCTTTATTCAAAGAAGCAATTTTACAATGGTTTAAGCTTGCGAACAGGGCTGTTGTGAACATGGATTTCAATCGCCCAAAATGTGAAGCCGAGACAATATTTTGAAGGATGCCAGCAACTTTTCTCAATCAAAACCATATCAGAAAAAATAATAGTGTATTGTTTCTAATTGCACACACAAATGTAACTTTCATTACATATGTCCAGGCATGGGTCACTGTCTGGTGGGAATTTGCACATTCTCCCTGTGTCTGCGTGGGTTTCACCCCCACAACCAAAGATGTGCAGGTTAGGTGGATTGGCCATGCTAAATTGCCCCTTAATTGGAAAAAAAAAAATTGGGTACTCTTAAATTTAAAAAAAAAGATATGTCCAGGCACAAAAAGCACACAGAATTTCAGTGTCCATTGGCATCTACCAATTTTACGAGTTAAGGAAATGTCCTCTGGTTTCTAAGATTCAGCATTAGATTTGCTCAGAGAATTAAGCAAATGATAGAAAATGTAAAAATTAAGCAAACGATAGAAAATGTCAAAAGATAGAAAATGACCTCTGACTAGAATCAAGTTCGAGAAAGGTACTTTGTTGCAATAGAGACTTTAAACAGTTGGGTAACTTTCCAGTTCCCAGTAAAACTGTTATTAATACTGATGCGCAATCAATATACTCGAGGCGAAGGTATTCAGTAACTGAGGCTTTAATGCACTAGAACTGATCCCCAGCAGCTTCGTTACATAAGTGAAGGCTGCTGGGACGGCACCGTCTCTTATACCCTGCCTTCAGGGCGGAGCTACTTCACACAGCCAATGGTAGACTCCAGGGTCTCAACCAATGGCGTCGGCCTCTCAGGTACCGCAATACCTGGTATTACCACAAATACAAAGACTTGACAAACAAATTCATGATCGGTTCATTGCATGTTAAATTTGTTCTCAGTCTGTCCTCACTTTCCACCTGTGTCTCATTCCTGTCTGCTACATGGAACTACATTCCATTATATTTTAGTGTACAGCGTCTGTTCCAGTCTGTGTAAATCACTTGTATATGCTATTGCTGACCATAACTAGGGCACCTATAGGAAAAGACTTGCATCAATGTTGCACCTTCCGGCGCAGTGGTTAGCACTGCTGCCTCACGGCGCCGAGGTCCCAGGTTCAATCCCGGTTCTGGGCCACTGTCCGTGGAGTTTGCACATTCTCCCCATGTTTGCGTGGGTTTCTCCCCCACAACCCAAAAAGATGTGCAGGGCAGGTGGATTGAACACGCTAAACTGCCTCTTAATTGGAAAAAACAAATTGGGTACTCTAAATTTATTTTTAAAATGTTGCACCTTTCATGATATACTTCAAAGCACTTTACAGCTAATGGAGAAGGTACTTAAAAAAAGTCACTATTGTAAAGTAGGGAACAGCAGTCAATTTGTGACAGCAAACAATGTGTAAATAACCAATAATCTTTTTTATTAGGTTGAGTGAGTGAACCAGTCAGGATATCGAGGGAGCTCTGCTGATCTTCTGTGAACGAGTGCCATGGGATCTGTTACATCCTCATGAAGGGAACATCTTATTCCCTGTTTTTCCCCTCACCTCCACCCTTTCCCTGCCTCTGTATTTGCTTAACACCTGTTAACTTAGTACAGTTTTGATGAAAGTTTATTGATCCCAAATTTCAGCTGTGGCTTAGTACTCTTAATGCGGACTCTAAAGGATTGTGGTTTCAAGTCCTATTCCAGCACTAGGCTAACACTCCAGTGCAGTACTGAGGAGGTGCTACATTGCCAGAGGTGTTGTCTTTCAGATGAAATGTTAAATTGAGGCACCCATATCTTCCCCATCAGGGACATGTAGACAGTTACGCGTGAGACGATATATAGAGTTATGTGTAAAAGGTCTCACAGCACCCCTGATAGTCCAGCACTCCCTCAGTACTGCGATACAGAGTCAGCTTTGATTTTTGTGCTCAGGTCTCTGGAGTGGAACTTAACCCCACAACCTTCTGACTGAGAGGTGAGGGTACTACCCACCAAGCCACGGCTGGAACATGGGGGCAGGGGAGAGGGGTGGCGGTGGGGGGGGGGGGGGGGGGGGGAGAGAAAAAAATTTAACGTCAATTTTTTTTTCCAATTAAGAGGTAATTTAGTATGGCCAATCCACCTATCCTGCACATCTTTGGTTGTGGGGGGTGAGGCCCTCCAGACATGTGGAGAATGTGCAAACTCCACACGGACAGTGACCTGGGGCCGGGATCGAACCCTGGTCCTCGACGTCGTGAGGCAGCAGTGCTAACCGCTGCTCCACCCTGCTGCCCATCAAACATAAACAGGTTACTCGTGTCGCTCCTAATTCCACCCTTGTCGCCCAATCATTAATTCTTCAGAGCACCGCTTCACGGACTTTTAGCTAAGATCAAGTGTACTATCTGCTCTGCTTTTTCGCTCAGATCTGGCATGTCTCTCTTGTGGAGACCATGAATTGTATTCAATTTGAATTTGATTCAATTTGAATTTGGATTGGTTTTTGGAGCAGGCAAGGAGCTGGATTAGGGGCTCGCCCTTGTCCACACTCCGAGCCCTGGCTTTGTTACTCAGGAAAGGTAATAAAATTTTTAAAAAAATAATTAATTCTTCAGAGTCCTGCAAACCCAGACCTCTCTCAAGTCTGGAAGATAAGATTAGATGCCAGCCGATGATTCATTGGTTCACTTACGTGACTCACAAAGTCATCGGTTAAAGATGCATTCCAGAGATTTGAACACAAAAATCTAGTCTGCCATTCCAGCACTGAGGGAGATGGAGGTACTGTCTTTTGGTTGAGACATTAAATTGATTTCCCAGATGGAAATAAAAGATCCTATGGCACGGTGGGCAGCACTGTAGCACAAGTGGCTAGCACTGTGGCTTCACAGCGCCAGGGTCCCAGGTTCGATTCCCTGCTGGGTCACTGTCTGTGTGGAGTCTGCATTCTCTCCCCGTGTCTGCGTGGGTTTCCTCCGGGTGCTCTGATTTCCTCCCACAGTCCAAAGACGTGCAGGTTAGGTGGATTGGCCATTCTAAATTGCCCTTAGTGTCCAAAAGGGTGAGGAGGGGTTATTGGGTTACGGGGATAGGGTGGAAGTGAGGGCTTAAGTGGGTCGGTGCAGACTCAATGGGCCCAATGGCCTCCTACTGCACTGTATGTTCTATGATTAAGAAAAGCAGAATTTTCTCTTGTTTCTTCGTGAATATTTATCCCTCGATCAAGAACATTAAAATCTGATTACCGAGTCAAATCATTTTGCCATTTGTAGGACTTTGGCAAAATTGGCAGTCATACTTCCTGCAATAGTAATGTTCAAAGGTACTTCACTGTTGTAAAGCACTTTGGAATGTCTTAAAATCGTGAAAGCTGCCACGTAAATGCAAGTTCTTTCTATCTGTAATTACTGTGAAAGGTGTTATCCAATGTCATGCGCCCATTATTCGTTCCTGGAATGATACATCCATTCAGGTTTGTTATAATTTGCAGTGGTCAGCGCATCCACTTGTTAGGCAGTCAAAGTCAATACTGAAACTTTTATGAGACGTGCATGGAGCTTCCTCCATGACTGGACAGTCAATAGTTCCATATTCCTTTCAAGGTATCACTCATCACCCTCCTGTTGTACTAATGGTGGTTCTCATAGAGTACGATAAAATTATAATTAATTTAAAGGTTTTAGCAACATCTGATCAGTGAGCGATGGGGGTATAGTGGTGAGCATAGCTGCCTTCCAAGCAGTTGACCCGAGTTCGATTCCCGGCCATCGCAATTAAAAAAGTTGGTCGGAAAATTTTGGGGTGGCACGGCGGCGAGGTCCCAGGTTCAATCCCGGATCTGGGTCACTGTCCGTGTGGAGTTTGCACATTCTCACCGTGTTTGCGTGGGTTTCGCCCCCACAACCCAAAAATGTGCAAGGTGGATTGGCTACGCTAAACTGCCCCTTAATTGGAAAAAATGAATTGGGTACTCTAAATTTAAAGAAAACACTTTGCATATCTGAACCTTTTGTATTGCAATGTTAAATTTTAAACAGTACATGATATAGAGTATTCATAAAGAAGGAAGGGAACTCGATCCACCACTAAACATCCATAAGCTCCAGTATTTCCCAACTTTTGTATGCCAGTCATATTTACTATTTACTAGTGTTGGGCTTGTAAAAACATTTAGCACTGGGACTGCGGCGCTGAGGATCCGGGTTCGAATCCCGGCCCTGGGTCACTGTCCGTGTGGAGTTTGCACATTCTCCCAGTGTCTGCGTGGGTTTCGCCCCCACAACCCAAAGATGTGCTGGTTAGGTGGATAGGCCACGCTGAATTGACCCTTAATTGGAAAAAAATAATTGGATACTCTAAATCTATAAATTTTGCATTCAAAACATTAACTCTTGTTTCTCCCTCCCCAGCTGCTGCCAGGCTTGTTGAGTTTTTCCAGCACTTCGTCTTTCAGATTTTCAGCATCTGCAGTATTTTGTCCTTATTTAAAGTAAAGCAGTTTATGAAGAGGGGTTTGTTACATCCACGGATTATTTAGTCATTGCAACGTGATAAATAAGAGGAACCAAAGTGCACGTTTGTGATAGGGGCCTTTCCTAATGCCCTGAATGCTGTTGGCTTAGACTTAAGTCTCAACCAGAACATTAACCTGTCTTTCGGAGGCTGAGTGATTTATTGCATATGTCCCATGTCAAAACTGACCATTAGAAAATGAATTGCGACGACTTCCAGTTGCGGCTATGCGGAGCTAAGTCGCACGTTCGGCAGCTCCCGCTAAAATGGGACTTTTGGGCTCTTTTCAGGGCCCGTAACGGCGCTGGTTCGACCTTTCCCGGTGTGGGAAGGGGACAGCAACAATCCCCCGATAGTGTATGGAGTGGACCAGGAGTGGGGCGATTAAAAAAGTGGCATTGAAGCAAAGAAAGGTGCGAGGGAGGAGGACCAAGATGGCAGCGGGCGGAGACCAGGCAGCGCGGAGGCAGTGGGCGCAAGAGCAGCAGGAGCTTCTCCAGCGTTGTTTTAAGGAACTAAAAGCAGAGCTGCTGGAGCCAATGAAGGCTTCAATCGATAAACCGCTGAAGACCCAGACGGCCCAAGGGGCGGCGATCCGGGAGGTCCGGCAGAAGGTCTCGGAGAATGAGGACGAGATCCTGGGCCTGGCGGTGAAGGTAGAGGCGTACGAGGCGCTCCACAACAAATGGCAGGCGAGGTTCGAGGAGATGGAGAATCGGTCGCGGCTGAAAAACCTGCGGATCCTGGGTCTCCCGGAGGGGCTGGAGGGATCGGACGTGGGGGCCTACGTGGTCACCAGGCTGAATTCGCTGATGGGAGCGGGGGCCTTTCAGGGGCCCATGGAGCTGGAGGGGGCCCACCGAGTGCTGGCAAGGAGGCCCAAGCCCAGCGAGCCGCCACGGGCGGTGCTGATGCGGTTCCAGCGGTTTGCTGATCGGGAGTGTGTGTTAAGGTGGGCCAAGAAGGAGCGGAGCAGCAGGTGGGAGAACGCGGAGGTCCGGATCTACCAGGATTGTAGCGCGGAGGTGGCGAAGAAGAGGGCCGGGTACAACCGGGCGAAGGCAGTGCTGCACAGGAAGGGGGTGAAGTTCGGTATGCTGCAGCCGGCGCGTCTGTGGGTCACCTATAAGGATCAACACCACTATTTCAAGTCCCCGGGGGAGGCGTGGGCCTTTGTTCAGGCCAAAAAACTGGACTCAGACTAAGGGTCGGGGATGAGGGGTCGCGGTGGATGGATGGTTGGGGATTGTTGGGCTGTGTTTCGAGGGGGGTTTCTTTGTTTTTTGGGGGTTGAGTGGGCATTGTTTTAATGAGGTCCGCCGGCCTGGCTCGTGGGGGGGGTAGGTAAACTGCTTGGGGGGTTAATGGTCGGTAGGGGAGATGGGGCCCCGCGGTGGGGGGAGAGGCCTGGGTTGGGGGTAGTGGGACCGGGCCTGGAAAGGGTGCTGCGCCAGGGGGGGCGGGGACGGGCGAGTGGAAAGCGCGGGCTTTTTCCCCCGCGTTTAGGGCTGAAGGGGCAGGGCCGGAGCTGGGAAGCGCGGGCTTTTTCTCCCGCGCCGGGAATGGAGTGGACGAGATCCCACTGGTGGACAGGGGGAGGGGGGGGGGTAAGAGTTCCACACTGGGGGGGGGGGGGGGGGGGGGGTCGATGGAGCGGCGGAAGTGGTCAGGGTCAGCTGACTTACGGGAGTGCAATGGGGGGAGCAACGCAGCTAGGGAGGGACCTCGCTGGGCCGGGGGGGGGGGGGGGGGGGGAGAGAGATAGAGAACCGGGTTGCTGCTGGAATGGCCAAGGGGGAGCTGGAGTTGGTAGAGGAGGCCGGGGTGGGGGTCTGCCGCTGTGGGGAACGAGCCGTGCGGGGGGGTGCTGGCACATGGCTGGCCTAGGAAGGGCTATGGCTAGTCGGCGGGAGGGAGGGGTGAGTAGCCCCCTGATCCGGCTGATAACCTGGAAGGTAAGGCGACTGAATGGGCCAGTCAAGTGGGCCCGGGTGTTCGTGCACCTGAAGGGGCTGAAGGCGGATGTGGCCATGCTTCAGGAGATGCACCTGAGGGTGGCGGATTAGGTAAGGTTGAGAAAGGGGCGGGTAGGGCAGATGTTTCATTCGGGTTTGGATGTTAAAAAATCAGGGGGTGGCGATCTTGGTGGGGAAGAGAGTGTCGTTCGAGGGGTCGAGCATTGTGGCAGACAATGGCGGAAGGTATGTGATGGTAAGTGACAAGCTGCAGGGGGAGTGGGTGGTGGTGGTCAATGTATATATGCCCCGAATTGGGACGATGCAGGGTTCATGCGGCGTACGCTGGGCCGGATTCCGGACCTGGAGACAGGGGGCCTGATAATGGGGGGGGGGGGGGGGGGGGGGGGATTTCAACACGGTGCTGGATCCGACATTGGATCGGTCTAGGCCTAGGATGGGCAGGAGGACGACGGCGGCCAAGGTGCTGAGGGGGTTCATGGACCAAATGGGAGGGGTGGATCCATGGAGGTTTGCGAGGCCGGGGGCCAGGGAATTTTCATTCTTCTCCCATATTCACAAGGCCTACTCCCAGATTGGCTTTTTTGTCATGAGCAGGGCGCTGATTCCGAGGGTGGAGGATATGGAGTACTCGGCGATAGCCATTTCTGATCATGCTCCGCACTGGGTGGACCTCGGGTTGGGGGAGGAGAGGGACCAGCGTCCGCTGTGGTGCCTGGAGGTGGGGTTGCTGGCGGACGAGGAGGTGAGCGGGCGGGTCCGGAGGTCTATAGAG
This sequence comes from Scyliorhinus torazame, assembly GCF_047496885.1. Lineage (NCBI taxonomy): Eukaryota > Metazoa > Chordata > Chondrichthyes > Carcharhiniformes > Scyliorhinidae > Scyliorhinus > Scyliorhinus torazame. The sequence continues at coordinate 19,225,374 of NC_092735.1, read as the reverse complement.
AGGTACCTGGAGGCTAATGACAATGGGGAGGTGCAGGTAGGGGTGGTTTGGGAGGCGCTGAAGGCGGTGGTCAGAGGAGAGCTGATCTCCATTAGGGCACACAAGGAGAGGGGGGAGAGGAAGAGGTTGATGGGGGAGATGGTGAGGGTGGATAAGAGGTACGCGGAGGCCCCGGGGGAGGGATTGCTTAGGGAGCGGCATAGCCTCCAAGCTGAGTTCGAGTTGTTGACCACCAGGAAGGCGGAGGCGCAGTGGAGGAAGGCGCAGGGGGCGGTATATGAATACGGACAAAAGGCAAGCCGTATGTTGGCACACCAGCTTCGGAAGCGAGAGGCAGCTAGGGAGATCGGGGGAGTTAGGGATGGAGGAGGGAGCACGGTGCGAAGTGCGGTGGGTATCAATGGGGTCTTCAGGGACTTCTACGAGGAACTGTACCGGTCTGAGCCCCCACTGGAAGAGGGAGGGATGAGTCACTTCCTGGACCAGCTGGGGTTTCCGAGGGTGGAGGAGGGGCAGGTGGCGGGGTTGGGGGCGCCGGTTGGGTTGGAGGAGTTGGTCAAAGGGATAGGGAGCATGCAGGCGGGGAAGGCACTGGGGCCGGATGGGTTCCCGGTTGAATTTTATAAGAAGTATGCGGACCTGCTGGGCCCGCTGTTGGTAAGGACCTTTAACGAGGCAAGGGAAGGGAAGGGGGGGCTCTGCCCCCGACGATGTATAGAGCGCTGATTTCCCTGATCCTGAAGCGGGACAAGGATCCCCTACAGTGTGGGTCATAAAGGCCGATCTCACTCTTAAATGTAGACGCAAAGTTGCTGGCAAAGATTTTGGCCATGAGGAGAGAGGACTGGGTGCCGCAGGTCATACACGAGGATCAGACGGGGTTCGTGAAAGGGAGGCAGTTGAATACTAATGTACGGAGGCTCTTGAATGTTATAATGATGCTGGCGATGGAAGGGGAGGCGGAGATAGTGGCGGCGATGGATGCGGAGAAGGTCTTTGATAGGGTGGAGTGGGGGTACCTGTGGGAGGTATTGGAAAGGTTCGGGTTCGGGGAGGGGTTCGCCCGGTGGGTGAGGCTGCTGTATGAGGCCCCGGTGGCGAGTGTGGCCACGAACAGAAGGAGGTCAGAGTATATCAGGCTACTCCGGGGGACGAGGCAGGGGTGTCCCTGTCCCCCCTACTCTTTGCACTGGCGATTGAACCCCTGGCCATGGCGTTGAGGGAGTCGAGGAACTGGAGGGGGCTGGTGCGGGGTGGGGAGGAGCATCAGGTGTCGCTCTATGCGGATGATTTGCTGCTATAAGTGGCGGACCCAGTGGGGGGAATGCCAGAGGTGATGAGGATCCTTAGGGAGTTTGGAGACTTCTCCGGGTACAAGCTTAATATGGGGAAGAGCGAGTTGTTCGTAGTGCACCCGGGGGACCAGGAGAGGGGGATTGGTGAGCTCCCGGTAAAAAGGGCGGAGAGGAGTTTCCGGTACCTGGGGGTCCAGGTGGCTAGGAGCTGGGGGGCCCTGCATAAGCTTAACTTCACGAGGCTGGTGGAGCAGATGGGGGAGGAGTTTAAGAGGTGTGACGTGCTGCCATTCTCCCTGGCGGGTAGAGTGCAGTCAGTTAAAATGACGGTGCTCCCGAGGTTTTTGTTCCTGTTCCAATGCCTCCCCATCCTGATCCCTAGGGCCTTCTTCAGGCGGGTTAACAGGAGCGTTAAGGGGTTTGTGTGGGCGCAGAAGACCCCGAGGGTGAGAAGGGTGTTCCTGGAGCGGTGCAGGGATGGGGGGGGTTTGGCGCTGCCTAACCTCTGTGGGTATTATTGGGCCGCCAACATGGCAATGGTGCGTAAGTGGGTGATGGAGGGGGATGAGGCGGCATGGAAGAGGCTGGAGATGGCATCCTGTGTGGGCTCGTGCCTGGAGGCACTGGTGACGGCGCCGCTGCCGCTTCCTCCAACGAGGTACACCACGAGCCTGGTGGTGGCGGCTACCTTCAAAATTTGGGGGCAATGGAGACGTCACAGGGGGGAGGCAGGGGCCTCGGTGTGGTCCCTGATTCGGGGGAACCACCGGTTTGTCCCAGGGAGGATGGACGGAGGGTTTCTGAGCTGGCACAGGGTAGGTATTAGAAGGACGGGGGACCTGTTTGTGGACGGGAAGTTCGCGAGCCTGGGTGAGCTGGAGGAGAAATTTGGGCTCCCCCCGGGGAACACCTTCAGATATATGCAGGTTAGGGCGTTTGTCTGGCAGCAGGTGGTGGAGTTCCCACTGCTGTCGCCACGCGGGGTCCAGGACAGGGTGCTGTCGGGGGGGGTGGGTTGGAGAGAGAAGGATCTCGGCAACGTATCAGGTGATGCAGGAGGAGGAGGAGGCCTCAGTGGAGAAGCTAAAGGGTAAGTGGGAGGAGGAGTTGGGTGAGGAGATTGAGGGGATGTGGGCGGATGCCCTGGGGAGGGTGAACTCTTCCTCCCCTTGCGCGAGACTCATCCTCATACAATTTAAGGTGCTGCATAGGGCTCACATGACCGGGGCAAGGATAAGCCGGTTCTTTGGGTGCGAGGACAGGTGTGCGAGGTGCTCAGGGAGCCCAGCAAACCACACCCACATGTTCTGGGCATGCCCAGCGCTGGAGGACTTTTGGAAGGGTGTAGCGAGGATGGTGTCGAGGGTGGTAGGTTCCAGGGTCAAGCCGGGCTGGGGACTCGCAATATTTGGAGTGGCAGAGGAGCCGGGAGTGCAGGAGGCGAAAGAGGCCGGTATTCTGGCCTTTGCGTCCCTGGTAGCTCGGCGAAGGATTCTTCTTCAGTGGAAGGATGCGAGGCCCCCAAGCGTGAAATCCTGGATCAGCGATATAGCGGGGTTTATTAAGTTGGAGAGGGTGAAATTCGCCTTAAAGGGATCGGTGTACAAGGGCTCTTCAGGCGGTGGCAACCGTTCCTAGAATTCCTGGCAGAACGTTAGAAGATGGTCAGTAGCGGCAGCAACCCGTGTGGGGGTCTTGAGTGGGTGGGTATTTTTGCCTTTACGTTGCTGATATTTTGTGAAAATTTGAATAAAAATTATTTTTAAAAAAGAAAGAAAATGAATTGCCCTTCAGAAGCTGAATGAATTTTAAATACATATAGAAAATTGAATTTTCAATACAGTTGCACAAAGTTGTGTGCGTCACGTGCAAAATATTGCTAAGTATTTGTGTGTTACAAATGTAATATTCAATGTCAGCAGGTACAGTTGGTCACTTTCCAAAACTTTTTTTAAATTATAAATTTAGTGTACCCAATTCATTATTTCCAATAAGGGGCAATTTAACGTGTTCAATCCACCTACCCTGCACATCTTTGGGTTGTGGGGGCGAAACCCACACAAACACAGGGAGAATGTGCAAACTCCACACGGACAGTGACTCAGAGCCGGGATCGAACCTGGGACCTCGGCGCTGTGAGACTGCAGTGCTAACCACTGCGCCACCGTGTTGCCCCCTTTCCAAAACTTTACAGCTGCAACATAATCAGGTACAAACGCAAAACGAGTACCAAATCCATGTTTGTAATCGGCATTCTAAAGAGACTGCTTAAACAGAGAAGGAAAATCATCGGCTGAGTATCATTGATAAATACTAGCTCAACGTTGCCTTCACGTTTTCCTTCCTTCAGTTTTCCTTAGCCAGAGCTATCTGCACAGCTGTATGAATTTTGATTTTTGAACACACAAGTCGTTGGTTACAGAGATTAGTGTAAACTATCCTTGCAAAGAAATGATTAATTTTGACAAAGGGACAAAAATCTTTCTATGGTGTATATGTTACTCAACAAGACTTTTTTTAAAAATTAAAATTTAGAGTACCCAATTATTTTTTTCCAATTAAGGGGCAATTTAGCGTGGCCAATCCACCTCCCCAGCACATTTTTGGGTTGTGGGGGCAAAACCCACGCAAACACGGGGAGAATGTGCAAACTCCACACGGACAGTGACCCAGAGCCGGGATCGAAACTGGGACCTCGGCGCTGTGAGGCAGCAGGGCTAACCCATTGTGCTACCGTGCTGCCCTACTCAACAAGACTTATGAACAGAACGAAAAAAGCAGATTTCACATTAGCAATGTGCATCTAATTACAAATAATTATCATTGTGCAGAATATCTTGATACAAGGTTAATGTCATCTGAAGCAGTCCATATCCAAATGCAGACAGACCTGAACAATAACATTCGTGCCACACAAGTGCCAGGCAATGACTATCTCCAATAAGAGAGATTCAAACCATTGCCCAATGATATTCAATGGCATTACCATCACTGGATTTCCCACTATCAACATCCTGGGGGGTTACCATTTACTAGAAAGTGAATTGGACTAGTCACATAAATACTGTGGCTACAAGGGCAGAGCAGAAGCTGGGAATCCTGTGGGGTGTAACTCACCTCCTGATTCCTCAAAGCCTGTCCACCACCTACAAGGCTCAAGTCAGGAGTGTGATAGAATACTCTCCACTTGCCAAAGCAGCCTGCTGGATTGGCATCCCTTCCACAAACATTCACTCCTTCTACCACTGACTTGGCATCGACAAGATGTACTTCAGGAACTCACCAAGACTCCTTAGGCAGCGCCTTCCAAACCCACGACCACTACCATCTCGAAGGACGAGCAGCAGATAACTGGAACACCACCACTTGGAAGCTCCCAAGTCATTCACTGACTTGGAAATATATTGGCCGTTCCTTCACTGTCGCTGGGTCAAAATCCTGGAACTCCCTCCCTAATAGCAGAGTGGGTGTACCTACACCACACGGACTGGGCGGTTCATGAAGGCAGCTCCCCACCATCTTCTCAAGGGACAACGAGAGATGGGCAACAAATGCTGGCCTTATCCAGCAAAGTCAACATCCCGCAAAAATGTATAAAGAAAACATGAAATGAAAAAAATGAAATGAAATGAAAATCGCTTGTCACAAGTAAGCTTCAAATGAAGTTACTGTGAAAAGCCCCTAGTCGCCACACTCCGGCGCCTGTTCGGGGAGGCTGGTACAGGAATTGAACCGTGCTGCTGGCCTGCCTTGGTCTGCTTTAAAAGTCAGCTCTTTAGCCCTGTGCTAAACCAGCCCCTGGTAACATAACTAGAGACAGAAGCAATCCTCTTTAAGGTATCGATAGAGGTGACAGATATCCTCACAAGAGGATTTTGTTGCACCACTTGGCAGCATCTTGCATATTTTAAACAGGATTTAAAAAATTATTTTCCAAGAACGTGTTTCCAACAATATTACAGTTTCATAATCTTGTGGTATGTGGTCATTCTTCCTATGTACAACTGGGTAATAAGCACCAGTGGCATATTTGGCCACACTCCAGTTCTATCCACATCTGATGAACAAATTACATTGAGCAGCTATCAAGGATGAGAACCCTAGTTGACCCTTCTCCCTCCTCTCCTCAGGTACCCTTTCAGGCATTGTGGCACCCATTGGAGTGCTCCCACTGGTGCCAATACTGTTCAGCTTATGCTTGTACTTTATGATCAAGCATTAAAGGTTCAACTGACAAACATATAAAAGCTTCCTAAAAACAAAAGGGAAATACCCGTTTTCCTACCCCCCCCCCCAGCTAATTCCACTTGAGCATGGCAAGCTTTTTCCACCCCCCTCAATGCTGATTAGTCTACAGATGTGCGATATGTGACTTAATGGAGGTTCCCCATTTGGTTTCACCCAGCATCTGTCCGGGAACTTTTGGCAGTAGAGGTCCCGAGATCGGGGAGGAACAGGGAGGGGAGACAAGTTCAACCACACCACCACTTCAGTATGTCACACATCTATTGAGGTTTCTTAGATAATTCAAAATTGAAAATAGCGTTGGAAAAGAGATGCTCTTTACTGAGTGATAAAGTATAATTACACTGAATTTCCAAACAAGTTATTCATTCCAACTGACTCCACTTGAGCCTCCTGCATCGCACCCTATCAGTATATCCTTCAATTCCTTGATACCATAAGACATAGGAGCAGAATTAGGCCACTCAGCCCATCCAGTCTGCTCCGCCATTCAATCATGGCTGTTATTTTCTCATCCCCATTCTCCTGCCTTCTCTCCATAACCCCTGATCCGCTTATTAATCATGAACCTATCTATCTCTGACTTAAAGACACTCAGTGAATTGGCCTCCACAGCCTTCTGCGGCAAAGAGTTCCACAGATTCATCACCCTCTGGCTGAAGAAATTCCTCATCTCGGTTTTAAAGGATCGTCCCTTTAGTCTGAGATTGTGTCCTCTGGTTCTAGTTTTTCATACAAGTGGCAACATCCTCTCCACTTCCACTCTATCCAGGCCTTGCAGTATCTTGTAAGTTTCAATAAGATGCCCTCTAAACTCCAACGAATACAGACCCAGAGTCTTCAAACGTTCCTCATACGACAAGTTCTTCATTCCAGGAATCATTCTTGTGAACCTCCTCTGGTCCCTTTCCACTTCAGATACCTCATCCCATTGCTCCTTAAATGCATCTATGGTAGTTGCCTCAACAACTCCTTTGTGGTAGAGAGTTCCACATTCTTCTTGCTCTCTGGGTTTAAAAAAAAGTTTCTCCTGAATTCTTTATTGGACTTATTAGCAACTGTCGTCAGCATTGGCCTGATCTTAAACCTGGGTTGGGGGGCACACGCTATGAGTCCCACACAAGGGAGACCAAAAGAGACAAGAAAATAACCAAAGACTGTTACATTATACAGGAGTTTCACTATGTCTTTGAAAGTGAACTTCTGAGTTTTGAGTAGGAACTCGTACTCAAGAAACCTGGAATGCCCTGATATAAATCATGAGAACAGCAAATTATAAAAAGGATGATTGCATTCGGTGACTGGGATTTGCCAGCACTCATTTAACCACATTTCTGTGTGGTAACAGTTGCATGGGAAGAGGTAATGTTCTGCAGAAAGCCACTCTATATGATGGAGGGGTAGGAACTTGGCTCTTTGGGGAAAGCACTACTCTGTCCATGGTGTCACTAATGGATACCTTCCAGGGCGGCACTGAGTGTCTTTAAGACAGATAGATAGGTTTATGATTAATAAGGGGATCAGGAGTTATGGGAAGGCGGCAGAATAGGGATGAGAAAATATCAGCCATGATTGAATGGCGGAGCAGACTCGATGGGCCTAATTCTGCTCCTATGTCTTACGGTATCAAGGAATTGAAGGATATACTGATGGGGTGAGATGCAGGAGGCTCAAGTGGAGTCAGTTGGGATGAATAACCTTAGGTCAGCACTGCAGCCTAAGGCGCTGAGGAACCGGGTTCGAATCCCGGCCCTGGGTCACTGTCGGTGTCAAGTTTGCACATTCTCCCCGTGTCTGCGCGTGTCTCATCCCCACAACCCAAAGATGTGTAAATTAGGTGGATTGGCCACGCTAAATTGCCCCTTAATTGGGGGAAAAAAAAAATTGGGTACTCTAAATTTAAAAAAAAAACTAATGGGACACCTTCCTGGCTAGAAGATCTTCATATTAAAACGAGAAAAGGGCGGGAGGCGTCCAACAATTCTGGCAGCATCTGAACGAGAGAGATAGGTTTAGGTGGAGCTACACACCCGATTAAAGTATGCACAAATTTCTAGTTGAAGAGAATTGATGCAGCCGGCTGGATGCACGAATCATTACGGGATGGGCTGAGAGAATAAACATGCCATAAGAGACGCTTTAGCTGGGTGTGAACCATAAAAGCAGAATGATAAATTACATCTTCTTTCGAGTTCAACAAAGAAAACTCGATTTGTTCCTTCACGAATAATTTAATCTGTTATTTTAAATGGAGCTTACAGAAAAAGACGGGCCATTTATGCAAACTGGTCAGTAATAGTATTTATGCTCCACACCATTTGGAGCCCGCATTCAAAGCAAATCTTCACCATTGGCTCTTATTCTGTGTGAGCGGTTAATTTGGCAAGGAGGTGCCAATGGCGTGCAGTTAAGGTTGGGAAACGTCAATGACCTGCTGACTCAAGGAAAGACTCACCGCCCTTAAGTGCCACACAGTACTTCTGAGAGAGATGGTAAACTGGGCGTGCTCAAGTGGAAGGTAAAATTGCCACCACGAATATCTGCTTGACCAGATTAGTTCTAAAGCTCTTAATTTACACTGTTAACATGCAGCTCCTGTGGAGGTTTGCTTGTATCCTTCATTCTGGACATTTATTGATATTTGAAAAACAGAACCAGTAGCACGTATCACTGTACCTCAGTCAAATAGATTTTATTGACAGCTGCAATTTTGAAAACTTTGTCCAAGTCTTTCAAAATGTCATTTATTTTAAATCTTTACATTTTAAGTGTGATTGGGAAGCGTGAACATTTCTTTCATGTTTGGTTCGTTAAAAGGACAAAATACCATACCACCGGTAGCCGAACTGTCTTTTTAAAAATAGTAAACAATACCGGAAGTCCTTCCCACAAGATCATTATAGTTCCCCTTTCATGCAACTTCCGATCATGGTTACAAGTTCAGGCAATGCTGAGTGACGAGTAACCTGGTCATTAGGGTTATTATATAGTTAACAGCACTCTAATCTGGTCATTGTGTGAACCCTGATAAATATCGAATTCCGAACCTCTTCACATGCCCACTACAAAACAAATTCATGTATTTAACAAAGTCTCAGGTTCAGACAAGGAACAGTATAGCATGTATCCCAATTCATCAATTTCTTCATCGCCGAGTTCCAAAAACAGGTTGACTTTGGTATCTAAGCTGCACGTCAAGAAACCTTGCTCCAAGTAGCTTATCAGCTCTTTGAGAATCAGCAGGAATTTATCGGCCAGCAAATCTGGTGACCAGCCCGATTCCTTTTCGCAACTGTGTAGGATCACATTGGTCAGCTGACTGGCAGTTAGCTTGTTGAGAACAGGGCTGGACCTGCAGATGGCTTTCAGTATCTTTAGGCAGCAACAGCGACAGCCTCCGTCCCTCTCGTCCAGGGCTCGTAGCTTGACGGTCTCTGCAGTTCGGAAGCTTTGCCGCCACATGTTTTCGTAGCGTCCATCCCGATGTGGTTTGGCAATCAGCATGGTCTCCTCCATCACAATCAATGGCAAGAACTCAATAAATAATGTTTTACTCGTGTCGTACTGAACCTCTAACGTCAGGGTTTCGGAAGGGACCACCGGTCGAATGACGAGGTCCAAGACACTGCCTATAGCTGGCCAGTTGATGGTCCCTGACAAGGCCTTGTCAAAAGTCTCGTTCACGACTTTAGGTGAGAGGTAGCCGCCCACGATGCAGCGGTCCCAGTAACTGCTGCCGCGGGGGAAATATTCCATGTTTTCCCTACGGACCAGCCAGAACCCAGGGACATTCATAATGGTCTCCTCCCCTGGGATTGCAGCCCAGAGGTTCTTTTCTAGGATCAATGGAACCATCAGTTGAACATGATCTGCAGTGACCACCTAAAGAATCAGACACAAGTAAACTCAATTAATAGTACGGTCAGAAGTGATTTTATCAAGACAAGCATATAGCAACACGTGACTGTCATAAAACATCATTAATCAAGATAATAAACTTCCAAGTGGATTTGAGACCATAAGAGAAGTACTTAGGTACTGAAGAAGTACTGCTCTTCTCTTCGACCGCATTCAGGACCCTGACCTTCCCGTTGCTTGCCATTTTAACACAAGACCCTGCTCCCATGCCCACATGTCTGTCCTTGGTCTGCTGCAATGTTCCAGTGAAGCTCAACGCAAACTGGAAGAACAACATTTCATCTTCCGGTTAGGCACACTACAGCCTTCCGGACTCAACATTGAATTCAACGACTTCAGATGATCAGCTCTACCCCACCTCGACCCATTTGTTTTCATTTCATTTTAACTGTCTTTTACCATTTCTTTCTTTCTTTATATATATATATATATATATATTTATTTTTTTCTTCTTTTAAAATTTTTTTAGATTCCCCAATTACTTGGGCAACTTAGTGTGGCCAATCCACCTACTCTGTACATTTTTGGGTTGTGGGGGTGAAACCCACACAAACACGGGGAGAATGTGCAAACTCCACACGGACAGCGACCCAGAGCCGGGATCGAACCTGGGACCTCAGCGCCGTAAGGCATCTGTGCTAACCACAAGGCCACCGTGCTGCCCTTCCTTTATATATATTTACCCCCCCACCATCTTATCCACCTTTCCTTACCCTTTCTCCCCTTTGCTTCTCCCTTCCTCCCCCCCACATCTGTCACAGTTTACCCTCTGATGTTAATTTCTCTGCAGTTTGGTCTTTCACACCTTTTGTTCTCCCTGGGGACTACAATTAGCACTCTTTCCCCTTGGTTTCTGTGGCTATTAGCACCCCGTTTCCCAGGGTTTCTGTGGCTCTGACTCATCTTTCAGTCCCACGCCCACTTTCTCTGTCTTTTAGCTTTGACAAAGGGTAATCTGGTCTCAAAACGTTAGCTCTTTTCTCTCCCTACAGATGCTGCCAGATCTGCTGAGATTTTCCAGCATTTTCTCTTTGGTTTGAGACCATAAGAATGTATTCAGGGCAGATTCTTATAACAACATATTCTGGAACTGATCAGGGAGCAGGCTATTTTGGACCTGGTAACAAATAATGACACACGATTAATTCATTACCTCACAGTAAAGGATTCCCTTGGCAAGTGATCATAACATGATTGAATTCCATATTCAGTTTGTGGGTTAGAAACTTTGGCCTGATACTAGAGTTAGGATAAATGGATAATTTTTAGGTTGGCAAACTGGAATCCATGGAGTGCCATAGGGATCGATGTTGGGGTTTCAACTATTTACAATGTATATTAATGACTCTGATAACGAGACTGAAGAATAGAATGTTACTTAACTGGACAGAGACTGCAGAATACAGAGGGATCTGGATGTCCTCGTACATGAATCACAAAAAGCTCATATATAGGTAACAGCATGTAATCAGGAAGACAAATGGAATGTTGTCCTTTATTGCAAAGATGTGGAGCTGCTGGCGTTGGACTGGAGTGAGCACAGTAAGAAGTCTTACAACAGGCCGGGGGCTAGGGAATTTTCATTCTTCTCACACATCCATAAGGCTTATTCCCGGATCGATTTTTTAATTTTGAGCAGGGCGCTGATAGCGAGAGTAGAGGATACTGAGTACTCGGCGATAGCCATTTCGGATCACGCCCCACATTGGGTGGACTTAGAGCTGGGGGAGGAGAGGGACCAGTGCCCGTTGTGGCATTTGGAGGTGGGGCTGCTGGTGGATGAGGAGGTGAGTGAGCGGGTCCGAGGAAGCATAGAGAGGTACCTGGAGGCCAACGGGGAGGTCCGAGTGGAGATGGTATGGGAGGCGCTGAAGGCGGTGGTTAGGGGAGAGCTGATCTCCATTAGGGCCCACAAGGAGAGAAGGAAGCAGAGGGAGAGGCTGGTGGGGGAGATGGTGAGGGCAGACAGGAGGTATGCGGAGGTGCCGGAGGAGGGACTGTTGAGGGAGAGGCGTAGCCTCCAGGTGAATTCGACCTGGTGACCACCAGGAAGGCGGAGGTGCAGTGAAGGAAGGCCCAGGGGGCGATTTAGGAGTATGGGGAAAAGGCAAGCCGGATGCTGGTGCATCAGATCCGGAGGCGGGACGCAGCTAGGGAAATCGGGGGAGTTAAGGACAGGGAGGGAGTGTGGTGCGGAGTGGGGTTGGCATCAATGGGGTCTTCAGGGACTTTTATGAGGAATTGTATCGGTCGGAGCCCCCACTGGAGGGAGGGTTGGGCCGCTTTCTGGACCAATTGAAGCGGGACAAGGATCCCCTGCAGTGTGGGTCTTACAGGCCGCTTTCGCTGCTAAACGTAGATGCCAAGGTGCTGGCGAAGATCTTAGCCTTGAGGATTGTGTGCCGCAGGTCATCCACGAAGACCAGATGGGGTTCGTGAAGGGGAGGCAGTTGAACGTGAATGTGCGGAGGCTTCTGAACGTTATCATGATGCCGGCGAGGGAGGGGGAGGCGGAGATAGTGGTGGCGGTGGACGCCGAGAAAGCCTTCGATAGGGTAGAGTGGGGGTACCTGTGGGAGGTGCTGAAGAGGGGTTTGTCAGGTGGGTCAGGCTGCTGTACGAGGTCCCGATGGCGAGTGTGGCCACGAACAGGAGGAGGTCTGAGTACTTTCGGATGCACCGAGGGTCAAGGCAGGGGTGCCCCCTGTCCCCCCTGCTCTTCGCACTGGCGATTGAACCCCTGGCTATGGCACTGAGGGAGTCAAGAAACTGGAGGGGGTTGGTGCGGGGTGGGGAGGAGCATAGGGTGTCGCTATATGCGGACGACTTGCTGTTATATGTGGCGGATCCGGTGGGGGGAATGCCGGAGGTAATGAGGATCCTCAGGGAATTCGGGGATTTCTCGGGGTACAAGCTCAACATGAGGAAGAGCGAGCTGTTTGTGGTCTACCCAGGGGACCAGGAGAGGGGGATTGGCGAGCTCCCACTAAAAAGGGTGGAGAGGAGCTTCAGGTATTTGGAGATCGAGGTGGCCAGGAGCTGGGGGGCCCTGCATAGACTTAATTTCACAATGCTGGTGGAGCAAATAGAGGAGGAGTTCAAGAGGTGGGACGCGTTGCCGCTGTCCTTGGCGGGTAGGGTGCAGTCAGTCAAAATGACGGTGCTCCCAAGGTTTTTGTTCCTGTTCCAGTGCCTCCCCTTGCCTCTGCTGCTCCCTCCAAGGAGGTATACCCCGAGCCCGGTAGTGGCGGCTGCCCTCAAAATCTGGGGGCACAGGGGGGAAGTTGGGGCCTCGGTGTGGACCCCAATACGGGGGAACCACCGGTTTGTCCCAGGGAGGACAGATGGAGGGTTTTCAGGGTGGCACAGGGCAGGGATACGAAGGTTGGGAGACCTGTTTGTGGACGGGAAGTTCGCGAGCCGGGTGAGTTGGAGGAGAAGTATGGGCTCCCCCCGGGGAACACCTTCAGGTACTTACAGGTAAGGGCGTTTGGCAGGTGGTGGAATTCCCGCGGCTGCTGCCACTACAGGATGCTCTCGGTGGGGGGGGGGGGGGGGGGGGAGGAGATCTCGGAAACTTACCAGGTGATGCAGGAGGAGGAGGAGGCCTCGGTGGTGGAGGTGAAAAGTAAGTGGGAGGAGTTTGGAGAGGAGATCGAGGAAGGGACGTGGGCAGATGCCCTAGGGAGGGTGAACTCTTCATCTTCATGGGTGAGGCTCAGCCTCATACAGTTTAAGGTGCTGCACAGGGCACACATGACCGGGACAAGGATGAGCTGGCTTTTTGGGGGTGAGAACAGGTGTGTTAGATGCTCAGGGAGCCCAGCAAACCACACCCATATGTTCTGGGCACGCCCAGCGCTGGAGGAATTTTGGAAGGGCGTAACGAGGACGGTGTCGAAGGTGATAGGATCCAGGGTCAAACCGGGCTGGGGGCTTGCAATATTTGGGGTGGCAGAGGAGCCGGGAGTGCAGGAGGCGAAAGAGGCCGGTATTCTGGCCTTTGCGTCCCTGGTAGCCCGGCGGAGGATTCTTCTTCAGTGGAAGGACGCGAGGCCCCCAAGCGTGGAATCCTGGATCAACTATACGGCGGGGTTTATTAAGTTGGAGAGGGTGAAATTCGCCTCGAGAGGGTCGGTACATGGGTTCTTCAGGCGGTGGCAACCGTTCTTAGACTTCCTGGCAGAGCGGTAGATATTGGTCAATGGCAGAAGCAACTCGGGGGGGGGTTATTTATTTATGTTTATTTACACTGGGGGATCTGAGGCGGTGTATATATTTGCTATGTTGGCTCTGCGTTAAGTTGGGGTGTTAATTTATTATTTTTGTACAGGGGAGGGGGATATGGAGGGTTGTTTTTTGACTGTGTTTTGTATTTAACCCTGTTGGGTTCCTTTTTCATTTTGTTATTGATATTCTGTGAAAACCTTAATAAAAATTATTTTTTAAAAAAGAAGTCTTACAACACCAGGTTAAAGTCCAACATGTTTGTTTCAAACAATAGCTTTCGGAGCACTGCTCCTTCCTCAGGTGAAGGAAGGAGCAGTGCTCCGAAAGCTAGTGTTTGAAACAAATATGTTGGACTTTAACCTGGTTTTGTAAGACTTCTTACTTTATTGCAAAGGGGATGGAGTATAAATGTAGGACGTTTTGCTGCAGCTGTACAGGGCATCGGTGAGACTGCACGGTTTTGTGTACGGTTTTGATCTCCTTACACAAGGTTGACATAATTGCATTGGAAGCAGATCAGAGAAGGTTCACTAGACCAATTCCTGAGACAAAGAAGGTTGTCTTTATGAGGAAAGGTTGAGCTTGTTGTGTCTGTACTCACTTTAGAGGTGATCGTATTGAAAGATAGATAAGGAAGAACGTTCTCTCACAGAGGGTCATTAGTCTTTGGAACTCTGTTACACAGAATGCAGTGTAGGCTGGGTGATTGAATATAGGAAGGCTTTTGTTAGCCTTTATCGTTAAGAGGATTTGAGTACAAGAGTAATGAAGTCCTGCTTCAGCTGTCTAGAATCATGGTTAGACCGCACCTGGATCACTGTGTACAATTTTGGTCCCCTTAGCATTTGGAGAACATTATTGCCACAGAGGGAGTGTGACAAAACTTCAATAAACTTGCCCCGGATGTTGGCACTGTCCTATAAAGAGGGATGAGGGTAACTAGGCCAGTATTCTCTCGTGCTTCGAAGAATGAGAGGTGATCTCACAAACTATTTAAAAGGGGTAGGTGCGGGTGAGATGTTTCCCCTGGTTTGGGGAGTTTAGAACAAGGGGACATGATTTCAAAATAAGGGGGAAGTCACTTGGGACCGAGATGAGAAGAACTTTCTTTACTCAGATAATTGGGGATCTTTGGAATTCTCTATCCCAGAGGGTTGTGGAAGCTCAGTCGTGTTTAAAACAGAGGTTAACAGATTTCAAAATACCAACAACATAAAGGGATGTGAGGATAGTGTGGGGGGGAAAAAGGGATTGAAATGGATGATTAGCTGTGATCATATGGAATGGTGGAGCTGGCTTGATGAACTGAACGGCCGATTCCTGCGATATTCAACGTTGAGTTAGACAGATGTTTGATCTACAAGTGAGTCTGATTGTGGACTGACAAGTGGACTGAGGAGATTTCGTGACCATGAATTTGAACAGCAGTAGAGCTCACCCCAGTGTCACAACTGATATTTATCCTTCGATCAACATAAAAAAACATACCATCTCTTTGCAGCTTTTGGGAACTTGATATGTGCAATTTGGCTGCCCTATATTAGACAACAATTCAAAACTACTTTATTTGCTGTAAACTACTTTGCGACGTCCCGAGGGAGTGAAAGGTGCTAAATAAATGCAAGTTCTTTCTTTTACCATCAACATAATAATTGGAGCATGTGGGCAGCACAGTGGCATAGTGGTTAGCACTGCTGCCACATGGCACCGAGATCCCAGGTTCGATTACCAGTCCCGGAATACTGTCCGTGTGGAGTTTGCACATTCTCCCTGTGTTTGCGTGGGTTTCGCCCGCACAATTCAAAGATGTGCAGGGTAGGTGGATTGGCCACAATAAATTGCCCCTTAGTTTAGAAAATGAATTGGATACTCTAAATTTGTGAAAAAGAACATAACAATCGGGACAACCTGCACTAGACTCGTCTAATGGCCCAAGCAATATCTAACAGGACACCCGACATTACCAAGATTTCCACTTGGGAGTCAGGAGATCAGTTAAACTTACACACTCCCACTTCCCCGTTATAAATTCACTGTCCTTACTCCTAATCATGATGCTCTTTATGCTACATGCCACTCCACAACAGAGAAAGCGTACAAGCAGTCTGCTTCCAGATCAGTGGGACGCCACTCAAGGGAATTAGATTAAACGCAAACCTGTAGATCGTCATACAGACTGCCGCTGAGATACATGTCCCGGAGGGGCATATCAGGAAGCTTGATGTGGATGAAATTCCGCAGTTCTGTGCAAATGTCCATTGCAGCCTGCTTGGCCTGGCTCATTTCCGCACCTGGGATGGCAACATGCTTACGGTAATACACATAGAGTTTATCCTGCAAGGACAAGCGGAGTCGAGCTTTCTTCAAATCCATCTGGCTTTTCTTGGCAGAACCTTTGGAAGTACCTGTATCGAGACACAAAGTGCAGTAGAAGCAACAAATTAATTTAACACCGAATATACAAGTCCGAAATCAAACTGGTCATAAAGGAACATTGTTAAAACGACTCAGTCAACTCTGCAGCAGGCGGAGGACTGAAATAGATAGTTTTAACATACAAATAAAAAATAAAGGTGGTTAGCACTGCTGTCTCACAGCGCCAGGGACCCCTGAGCGATTCCGGCCTGGGGTGACTGTGCCGAGTCTGCACGCCTCCCAGTGTCTGCGTGGGTGCTCCGGTTCTCTCCCACAGTCCAAAGATGTGCCGGTTAGGTGGATTGGCCATGATAAATTGTCCCTTAGGTTAGGGTTACAGGGCGGGGGATTGGGCCTAGGTAGGTGGTCTTTCGAAGTGCCGTAGCAGACTCAATGGGCCGAATGTCCTCTTTGTGCACTAGGGATTCTATGAAGATGTTAAAATAATGGAGTGGATGCTTCAACTTACTACGATGCCACATAATTAACTTTGTTTTCTTGGTCTTAGTTGGGCATTACAAAGAATTATAAATCCCATTGTGCTTCTGTTAATTGAATAACAGTCTGATAAAATTAGTATTCATTATAACAACTGGCACTTGACAGTGTCTGCAATGTAAAACATCACCCCGAGGCACTTTACAAGGCAAGTTTAAGAGGATCAGGTGCTAAACCGTGTGAGCGTTGAGAGAGCTGACGAGAAATCTCGATCAAAAAGATGGGTTTGAAGAAGATGCAACTGTAAAGAAGAGATTGAAAGGAAAAGGAGGAAGACCTGCATTTATATAGCATCCTTCATGGCCTCAGGACGTCCCAAAGCACTTTACAGCCAATGAAGTATTTTTGAAGTAGTCACTGTTGTGTGGCCATCTAAAAGGGCCGCCCGCAAAGGATAATGGGAATTATGGTCAGGCTGGGACACAACCCCTGTGGATTGTGCAAAGGGAAACCAGACCTAACTGAAACTCACACCTGCTGAAGGTCAATCACCGATTTCCCCAGGGCAATGGGTCACAGATCGAAACATAACAGCAGTAGCAGACTTGGGGGCACCTATTTACCTTATTTGAGAGTGCATACGTGCCTTGGACAATAGCAGCTAGGACCCGCCCAATCATCGAGGTACCCACCCCCAATTGGCCAGAATCGATTAGGGTGATCGAAACCCTATTGATCCATTGGATCCCGGGTTGGGACCGCCCAAAAGAGCGCAAAAGATCGGGGGATAAGAAAATCCGCGCAACCAGTATTCGGTCTCTTTTGGGACTGGCCTCTGCTTCGACCAACTGCAGCATATCGACCAGCCAAGTTCAAGGACCCGCGATCGCTACCTGAAGGACGAGCCGCAGCCGAGGTGAACCTGAAGACTTCCAACTGATCCACGTGAGGATCCAGATAAAGGCCTTATCTAACCTGCACAGAGCCGGTCACTTGGAAGTTAAGTAACGGTCATTTTAGTTGTTAGGTATAGTTTTTTAAAATATATATTTTTATTCTTTTTTACATTTTCTCCCAAATTTACACCCACCAACAATAAACCCATAGTCACCCTTAATACACACGACCCCCCACCTCCAACTCTCCCATCCATCCCCCCAGCTAATGTTCGATGTTATCCAGTTCTTGAAAGTGCATAATGAATAATGCCCATGAATTGTAGAACCCCTCCGTCCTTCCCCTCAGTTCAAACTTAACCTTCTCAAGAGTCAAGAATTCCAACAGGTCTCCCCGCCAGGCCAGGGCACTGGGTGGAGAGGCTGCTCTCCATCCCAACAGGATCCGCCTACAGGCGATCAACGATGCAAAGTCTACGATATCTGCCTCCGCCCCCGTTTCCAACCCTGGCTGGTCCGACACGCCGAATATGGCCTCCCGGGGGCCCAGGTCCAGTTTCACGTGCACCACCTTGGAAATGACCCTAAAAACCTCCTTCCAGTAATCCTCTAGCTTTGGACAGGACCAAAACATATGAACGTAATTAGCGGGGTCCCCGCCGCAACACTCACACACATCTTCTACTCCTTCAAAGAATCGGCTCATCCTCGCCCTCGTGAGGTGTGCTCTGTATACCACCTTCAGCTGTATCAGCCCCAACCTCGCGCACGAGGTGGAGGCAATTACTCTCCGGAGCACCTCACACCAGAACCCCTCCTCCATAACCTCTCCCAACTCTTCCTCCCACTTTGCTTTGATCCCTTCCAGTGGTGCCTTCTCCTCTTCCAAAATAGCTCCGTAAACCGCTGACACTACCCCCTTCTCCAGTCCCCCTGTCGTCAGCACCTCCTCCAGCAATGTGGAGGCCAGTTCCTCCGGGAAGCTCTGTATCTCCTTTCTGGCAAAAATCTCGAACCTGCATGTATCTAAACACTCCTCCTCTCTTCCCCCCCCCCCCGCTCCAGCCCATACTTCGCTTCCAGCTCCTTCAGTCCTGCAAACCGACCCCTAAGAAACATATCTTTTAGCGTCTTAATCCCCTTCCTCCTCCCATTTACGAAAATTTCCATCCCACCTCCCTGGCTCAAATCTGTGGTTCCCCAGAATCGGCATTTCCCTTAACCCTGCCCCCAACCCAAAGTATTGGCGAAACTGCCTCCAAATTCTCAATGAAGCTATTATTACCAGACTCCCTGAGTATTTCCCCGGAGCTATCGGGTGCGGCGCTGTTGCTAGTACTTTCAGTCCCGACCCCCTGCACAAACTCTCCTCCATTCTGACCCACTGGGAATCAACCCCTCTGACCCAGCTCCGCACCTTCTCCACATTCGCCACCCAGTAGTAGTACATCAGGTTCGGAAGACCCAAACCCCCTGCCTGCCTTCCCCTCTGTAGCAGCACCTTTCTCACGCTGGACACCTTCCCTCCCCACATGAACGAGGTAATCCTTCCCTCAATCTCTCTGAAGAAAGCCTTTGGCAGGAAAATCGGTAGGCATTGAAAAATAAACAGAAATCGCAGCAACACATTCATTTTAACCGCCTGCACCCGACCCGCCAGTGACAGAGGGAGACCATCCCACCTTGCCAGATCAGCTTTCACTCTCCCCACCAAACTAGAGATGTTGTACCTGCGAAGCCTCCCCCACTCCCAGGCAACCTGCACCCCCAGATACCTAAAAAGTGAGTCCCTGCCCTACGGAATGGCAGCCCCCCCACCCCTGCCCCCACGACCGACCGAGACACCACAAAATACTCACTCTTGTCTAGATTCAGCTTGTAGATTGTTAGGTATAGTTTAATGTGTAGCCGCGTGTAGAGATAAGCCTGTGTTTAATAATAAACTATGATTGAACTAACATACTGGTTGTGTGGTTATTTGTCCAATACAAGGAACATATTTGCATCTTGTGGTTCTGATAAAAGAGCAACAGTTGTAATGTAGGAAATGCAGCAGCAACACCGCAAACAGCCATGTAATAATGACAAGATAGTCTTTTAAAAAAAAATTATATTGATTGCCCAGATGAAGGCTTAAGCAGCAGCAACAATGACAAGACAACTGGAGGCTTTGAAATCAGCTGTATTCAAGGTAGAGGTCAGAATTAGAGGACAGAAGGATGTGGTGTGCGGGAAACAAGGCTGGAGCAAAGGTTATGCAGGAGTGTGGCACCGGAGACATTGATGGCACGACTGAGAATTTTAAATTGGATCTGTATTAGGACATTAGCCAGTGTAGATTAGTGAGGCGGATTGCCATGCCAACAGGACTTAGTGCAGAATAGGACAGAGAGGATTCTGACCAAATTTAGGTTAATGGAGAGAGGAGAATTGGAGACCAACAAGGAGGATGTTGCAGTAGAGAGGCACGGTAGCATAGTGGTTAGCACTGTCGTTTCAGAGTCAGGAACCCGGGTTTCCATTCCTGGCTTGCGTCACTGTCTGTGCGGAGTCTGCACGTTCTCCCCGTGTCTGCGTAGGTTTCCGCCTGGTGCTCCGGTTTCCTCCCACAAGTCCCGAAAGACGTGCTTGTCAGGCGAATTGGACATTCTGAATTCTTCCTCAGTGTACCCGAACAGGTATCGTAGTGTGGCGACTAGGGAATTTTCAGAGTAACTTCATCGAAATGTTAATGTAAGCCTACTTGTGAGACTAATAAAGATTATTATATGAAGACCAGCTAATGCAAAAGCATACATAAGACATGCGGAGAGAGCAGGAATAGGGGTGTAGAAGACGAAACGGCAGGGTTGCAAACGGGCATTGTGGAAGACTGAGAAGCAATTCTGGCTCGAATTGGATGCCAATGTTTGGCAAGGACTGAAACCAGCCTGAACAAGTGCCCAGGAATAGAAATGAAATCAGTGAAAACACCAGAGTTAATGGTAGGGATATTGTTGGGTAATAAATTAACTTGGCTGGGATAAAATTACAGTGGAGAAATATAACACACTGAGCCAGTATGCTAATGCACTCTCCCGTTAATCTCCTACCTCTTAAAACGATTTAGATCAACGAATAGTCATTCTCACCTGGAAGGGCTTGCAGGTGATATTGATCATGGATCACTATAACTAACTCGTACCCTATCACTGCTCGTGATCGCGCTCAACAAAATCATTTTTCCAAGTTGTGTATGAAGATGATTCAGCGTTGTGAAAGGAATGATGTCCCACCGTTATAAGTCAGATGCTACGATGAATGGAATACTTTGTCAGCCAGTAAGTGTCCACACTGAGGCTGAATTTGTCGGTGCCAAAAATGACTCAACCTCCAGTTTCAAAATCCTCCACTGCAGTCAGTACTGGTAACATAACCAATGGATCAGATTAGGGATCTGCTCTGCTGCCACATCCAGTGGTGGAGGAGGTTCCATAAACACCTTTGTCCTCAATGACAGCAGAGGCCAGCACATCAGTGTAAACATAATGAGCTTCAGCCAGAGGTGACAAGTGGAAGATCCATCCAGCCTTCTCCCGACATCCTCACCACCACAGATTCTGATCTTCAGCCGATTCACTTCATTCTGCGTGATACCCAGAAACTGCCAATTGCACCGAACATGGTGACTATAGGTCCCAAACACAAACCTGGCTCTACTGCTGAAGATGTGTGTTCCAAAGCTCCCTCCCCCACAACTGCACCTGTCGTTTCAGCGTCATTAAATGTAATTTTCTCCTTCTATAATTATGTAGTATACCATATATGCTGTACAGTAAACCACTTATTATACCCAACAATTTACCTGCTTCAAAGCTCGTGCTACCAGTTGGCAACGCTTGTAGTGATCTGCTAACATTCATTTTCATATCCCTGGTCAGTAAACGTGGCGACGACCCAATCCAGCTGGGCTCCTCCCAGCTTTGCTTCCCAGATCTCAAATCCATCTTGCTGGGGCTACTTGGGGCACTGATCGCTCGGTCATACATCTGCAAGGAAAAGGTTAAAAAAGAGATAATATTGGTCACGAGCAACTTGGTACATACAGTATTTACTGTACTCCAGTAGTTATTTTTCACTCTTTCATGGGATGTGGGCATTATTGGCATTAGTTGCCAATTCCTAATTGCCCACGAAGCAAACATTTCAGAGGCAGTTAAGAGTCAACCACATTGCTGTGGGTCTGGAGTCACATGTAGGTCAGGCCGGGTAAGGATGGCAGATTTCCTTCCCTAAAGGACATTGGTGAACCAGATTGGTCTTTACGACAATTGATGATAGTGTCATGCTCACCATTACGGAGCTTTATTTTCCAGATTTATTAATTGAAATCAGCTGCCGTGGTGCGATTTGAACCCATGTCTCCACAGTATTAGTCTGGGCCTCTGGATGACTAACCAGTGACATTGCCACTGGGCCACTGTCTCATAAAGAAAGACATCACTGAGTGAGGAAAAACATTCTTCAGTTAAGCAATTTCAGGATCTCCTGTTTGGACCAGTGCACTTAATGAATAGGCTGTGCACAACAGGAGAAATTAGAAGCAATGTTGGTCCCAAGGTTCTTAATCGGATGGCTATCAAACTAAATCTGACACTAAGCTACATTAGAACAATTGATCAAAAAGCTTGGTCAAATAGGCTGTGTCTAAAGGAAGAGAGAGTTAGAGAGATTTTGGGAGGCAATTCCAGATCTGAGGAGTTAGGCAGCTGAAGGCACAACTTCCAATGGCGGAATGATGGAAGTTATGGATCCACTATCCAGAGCCTTATGAGCACAGAGATACTGGAGGGTTGTAGGACTGAGACAGGTTACGGAGATAGGGGGTGCCAAGGTCAGGATGAGATTTAAAGACAAGGAGGAGAGCAATTGCATGACCAGGAACCGACATTGATCAGAGAAAGTGGCACGTTAACGTGGCTTGGTGCAAGTTAGCTTACAGGCAGTAGTGTTTTGCACAGGCTCAAGTTTATTGAGGTTGCAAAATGGGAGGCCAGTCTCTCCACGGAACTGGAGAACCTAGTTTGAGGAGGTGGTATGGAATTGATGGAGGAAGCAGAACGGATAAATGCTGAAAGATAACGAGGACGCTACCCTCTTAACGGCCAATGTTGCAATGCCCAGCATAGCTGCTCCACCAACACCAAGCACCAGCCTGGCATTCGAGAGGACAAAGTCAATGGCATTCCCAATCCCATTGTCTCCTTTCTTGTTTTTCCCATCTCCTACGCCAGCCATCTTGAACAGAGTACACCTGGAATGAAAAATAATTTCAGTAATATTCAATTTTATTTTAAAACAAATGATTTTGAAAAATATTTTCCTCCAAATCTTTTGGGGTGTTATTTATGGGGGGGGGGGGGGGGGGGGGGGGGGGGGGGAGCTTTGACCAAGATACCAGCAAGACAGCCCACTTATCGTTTACCCTGTGTGTCTACCTGGACCACCAGAGCAGGCTTAGCTTAATGTGTCAGCCAACGAGCAACATGTGGAAACATAGACCTCTACTGGAATGGCAAAATTGGGCATTTAAAAAAAATTATTCATTCATAAATGTGGGGGTCACTGGCAAGACCAGTATTTATTAATCACCCCTCTGCAGCCAAGTGGCTAGGCCATTTCAGAGGACAGGTGAATGTCAGCCATGTTGCTGTGGATCTGCAGCCACATAGAATCCCTACAGTGCAGAAGGAGGCCATTGAATCTGCACCGGCCATCTGAAAGAGCACCCTACCTAGGCCCACTGCCCCACCCTATCCCCATAACCCCACCTAACCTGCTCATCCCTGGACATTAGGAGCAATTTTTTACCATGGCCCATCCACCTAACCTGCACATCGGCCAGACCAGGTACTGATGGCAAATTTCCAGAAATTACAAAGCTAGAGCCAGTAATGGTGATGGCGAAACTACCACCCTTGCTGTAAAAGGCCATCTGGTTCACTCATCTCCTTTTAGCGAAGTAAATCGGTCGTCCTTACCCAGTGTGGCCTCAGCCTGACTCCAGACCTGCAGCAATGCAGTTAACTCTTAAATTCCCTCTTAAGTGACCCAGCAAGCCACTCAAGTGTATTCAAGAAGGCAGCTCGACACTACTGTCAATAAATGTTGGCCTTTCCCACCTGCCGTGAATGAATTTTAAAAACACTCTCTGTAGCCTTAATGTAATCCTATAAAGGAGCATCACTGCCATGCAGAAAATTTTAATACATCTATTGTTGCTATAAAACCCAAATGCTATGGTGTCTGTTTTTATGGCTTCCTCGGCCTGTCAGCACACTTTCAGGTAACCATGTCCCAGGTCCCTTTGTTAGTCACACCCTTCCAATGTCTTTCTCTTCGTGTATGTTTATCAAATTTATCACTTTTGATTTCTCCATGTTAAATTCCATTCAATCCATCTGGCCCAATGTACATTCTTCTGAAATTTCTCACAGCCCTCTTGCTGATTACCAAGCTCCCCGTGTGGTTTTAAATGTCTTTGTGACATTCTCAACTGCACGCAGTACTCTAAATTGTGTCCCAACAGTTGAGCACTGAAGAGTCATACGGACTTGAAACGTTAACTGTTTCTCCCTCCACAAAAGCTGCTGAGGTTTTCCAGTGTTTGCTGTTTTTATTATACACTGTTGGCCTTTGCTTAGTGTTTTTACTCGCCATTTCTGGTAATTCCGTGTTGGACCAGGTCTCTCCAGTTCAGCAACATACTCTGCATCGTTTCCCTGTGTGCTCCCATCGTTAGTTTACCTTCTCAAAATTATCTCGCACTCCTCCACATCGATCGGTACATACCCAACACGCTAACCTCTTCAACTTCTCCCAAAGCCTTTCTCTAGTCCTCACAACACACAAAGGGAAACATAAAACAGCACTCACCGACTCAGCTCTTAACAATGTTTCATTCCTCCCTTGTGACTAAGTCCCTTCACCCTCTTTCCTTACCCATCTGAGGGAACTGGCGTCATTTATTCTCAAAAGTTTGACAAGACTGGGTGTCAATTGAAATGTTCAAAACTTGAGTGGAATAGATTTTTGTTAGGCAAGGGCATTAGTGGATATGGAACCAAGCTCTTACAAGCAGCAATGAGACGAGTGACCGGATAAACTGCTTTGGTGTTGCTTGAGGGATAAATATTAGCCAGGACACCCCTCCCCCTCTTCAAAGTAGTGCCACACTATCCTGAACATCCAACTAAGAGGGTTTATGGAGCACAGAGGAGCCTATGATCTAACTATGGTGGCACAGGCTCGTGGGGCTGAATGATTCTCCTGGTCTCATAAGCAGCACGAGCTGGGAAAGATTTAGGGCTCCTGTGCTTGTTAACTGCCCAGTAATCCCACTGGAGAGATGTGGAAGTTTTATACTGGAATGACATTGAGCTCATCTCTGCAGACGGCTGGAACATGCGGAATTCAGGGAACGTACGACAAGGCTGGAACCGTACCCCAACATAAAATCACCACTTTCGCCAGAAAAGCAGAAAGAGAAAAAATGGTACTCCGATTCCCCCAAATACACTGCTAATAAACTATTGGCAGCCAGTCAAAAACATTGTTATAAGGACAGCACGGTGGCGCAGTGGGTTAGCCCTGCTGCCTCACGGCGCCGAGGTCCCAGGTTCGATCCCGGCTCTGGGTCACTGTCCATGTGGAGTTTGCATATTCTCCCCGTGTTTGCGTGGGTTTCGCCCCACAACCCAGAAGATGTGCAAGCTAGGTGGATTGGCCACGCTAAATTGTCCCTTAATTGGGAAAAAAATTGGGTACTCTAAATTTTTTTAAAAATAAAATATTGTCATAAATACATGCATTTATTTTTGTTCTTTCATGGTCTGTGGATGTCACTGGCTAGGCCAGCATTTATTGCCAGTTCATAATTGCCCCCGAGGAAGTGGTGGTGAGCCCTCCTTCTTGAACCACTGGAGTCCGTGTGGTGTAGACACATCCACAATGCTGTTAGGAAGGGAGCCCCAGGATTTTGACCCAGTGTCATTGAAGGAACATGAAACTATAATCACACGAAAGTGCACCAAGTGTTTCACAAAGAACTACT
Source organism: Scyliorhinus torazame (assembly GCF_047496885.1). Lineage (NCBI taxonomy): Eukaryota > Metazoa > Chordata > Chondrichthyes > Carcharhiniformes > Scyliorhinidae > Scyliorhinus > Scyliorhinus torazame. The sequence continues at coordinate 19,199,845 of NC_092735.1, read as the reverse complement.
ATCAAATTATTCGTGACCAAGAGATGTCGAGGCATCCCTAAGGTGTATTAATTTGGCAGGAATTATACGCTTATGGATCGCAACATGTTGATCATAACTTACACAACAAAAATACATAGAAAGAGACACAAACTAAGGAAAGTCAAAGTTAAAACTCAGCATGCGGGAGATTATTTATTCCAATTTTCAATCTTTTTAATGTTCCGATTTGTATTAACTCTGCTTCTCTCTCCTCAGATGCTTCTAGACCTGCTGAGTTTTCCCAGCATTTTCTGTTGTTATTTCAGATTTCCAGCATCTGCAGTATTTTGCTTTAATTTTAGGGTCAAGTGTGACCCTGGTCTGAAATCTGCCTGACAACAGCCCAAGGTGAGGGGGCTGTTAAAGATTAAACAAAGACGCAGACTGTTTTGCTGGGAAGAAGGTGCAAAGTATCTTCAGATAATTGCTCAGTTCCCTTCGAGCTCCACGATTAAATCGGTCTCCTCTACACTCACAGACAGTGCATTCCAGGTCCCATCCACTCGCTGTGTAAAAAAGTCTTATCTCATGTTCACTTTGGGTCTTTTGCCAATCACTGTAAATCCTCTGGTTCTCGAGTCCAGCATGTATTGTTTAGCACAGCTCTCTCCTTATTAATGTCACACAGACTTTCTATCTGGAGTTCCTCAACAAAGATTAGGAAAGGAATCCCTATCACGAAGTCTCAGTACCCAGGGCTCTGTGGCCAACCAGATGACCCTTATCGCCGCCCATAGACCCCTTCCCAACTAACTCAAGTGTCAAAATTCCTGGTCTACAGGACTTATTCTCAGATTGGGAAATTCATTTCCCAACTGTGGTCTCAGGCAATGCCTAACCTCAAGGTTATAAGAGACAGAAGTGTCAAGAATGATTTTTTTTAAAAAAGCATACCTACAAGTTTTGGAGTCAGATGTTTAATCTTGGCTCCGGATTAAACCAGGCCTCCAAGTTTGCTCTTCAGAAAATAGAAGCCTTTCTCCAATTGCTGAATCTTTTCTTCCTCCTCGGTGAGGTGCTGGTTCTTTCTGAACTCCCTCTTGATGAGTGTATAGTAGTAGTCTCGGTCTGTGTACTGGAGATTGCGGCCCTCGCGCAGGAGAGCTCGGTAAAGATTCAGCACAGCCACACGTGACCAGGCCGCCATGACAAGAGACATCAACCAGGGAAATAGGGATGGCTCTCCAATCAGTATGAAGTTATTTCTGCCATACCTGGAAAAAAATAAAGGAAAGTTGACAGAACAGTCACAGAAACAGGCCATTCGGCCCAACTGGTCAATGCTGAAATTTATGTTCCTTTTGATCCTCCTTTTTAAAAAATAATCTTTAATAGTGTCACGCGTAAGCTTACATTAACACTGCAATGAAGTTACTGTGAAAATCCCCTAGTCGCCACATTCCGGCACATGTTCGGGTACACAGAGGGAGAATTCAGAATGTCCAATTCACCTAACAAGCACGTCTTTCGGGACTTGAGAGGGGACGCAGACAGGGAGAGAACGTACAGACTCCACACAGACAGTGACCTAAGCCGGGAATCAAACCCAGGTCCCTGCTGCTGTGAAGCAACAGTGCTAATCACTGTGCTACTGTTCCGCCCTCCCATCCCTACTGCATTTAACTCTATCAACATAACCCTCAATTCCTCTCTCCCTCGTGTTTCTCTAACTTCCCCTTAGATTTATCAATTTTATTCACTTCAACTACTCCTTGTGGTAGCAAGTTCCATCACTCTCTAGGTAAAGACGTTTCTCCTGAATTCCTTGTTGGATACGGACAAGGAGTAGGCCATTCGTCCCCTCGGGCCTCCTCTGCATTTTATAAGATCATGGCTGATCGGATAGTAACCTCAAATCTGCATCCCACTTATACTTTTACTAAGCATTTAGACAGGGACTTGTGAGGGGGAAGGCGCAGCATTGATAACCTATCACTGCCTTTTACCAAGAATCTATCCACCTCTGCCTTAAAACTATTCAAAGACTCTGCTTCCACCATCTATGCAGGAAGAGAATTCCAAAGACACTTAACCCTCAGAGAAGAAAATTCTCCTCATCTGTTTTCAATGGGGGACCCCCATGTTTTTAAAACAGTTCTCCAGGTTCTCACAGGTATTTCGCAATAAGGCATATCTTGTATGCCATGTAACCAGGCAAAAGAATCAATTTTACTTATTTATTTAGTGAATGTGAATCTCCAAAGCTAGGTGAAAGCCTCCTCACTTGCTGAGTTTAAGGTGATTAGGCAGAAGATTTTTGGCACTTTTCCCTGTCAGATAGAGAGCTTTCCCACACATTACAATGTCTACATCCATATTACTGCTCTCGCAACCAAAACCTTCCTCTTGCCTACATGGCTGCAGATAAAGAGCTGGAAGGTGGGATTAGACTCGAAAGCTCAGCACGGACATAAGGCACCAAATGCGCTCCTTCTGTGGCTTAAACATTTCTGCGTTTACTTTGGGACAGACTTAATGACAAGTCTGTTCCTGGGGACTGGTGGAGAGGAAGGTGGCCTGGTCTCCCTTTTATTTCAGGTGTTAATAACCCTGTTGAGTATTAGTACTTTTAATGCTCTTAATTTTAAGATTATCGCATTTGTAGTTTTCTTTCTCCCTCATTCCCTCCATATTTTTGCACCTTTCATTTGCTTGCACTTCAGAGGGATGTGTCTCCTTTGAGATGGTTTTTGTACACACACTTTCCAAAAAACCCTGTTTGCCGGCAATTCAACCTATTAATCGTCTCTCTAACAGCACTTGGTATTCATATCGAGTTCTCCCCCACGCAACCCCCCCCCCCCCCATTCTGTTTCAGTCCTATTGGAGGGCTTACTTATTTTCAGGGTCTGCAAAAGCCTTTTTCTCCACATTTTACCGCCAACATTTTCAGCTCCTCTTTAACACCCTCCAGAGAAATGTGAAAGCCAGATAATATACCTAAACACGAAAGCTGTGAAACTCCTCTCTCATTTCACACGACTCGCCATTTCTACCTGTTCTTGCCTTCACTGTCTCTCATTTTGTGCAGCGGTACGACATCCTTACCCTTCCTGAAATTTCAGTATTAAATGGAGATATTTTGGTTTATTAACAATCCCCGGGAATAAAACAGACAGTACAAATCGACAGGAAACAGTAATTCGACAAAACACAGGGAACATAACAAGCATTTCACCCTTACCGGGAAACAGACCAAACCTGGTCCATGGACAGTGCTCTTACTACGAGAACCATAAAACCACATGAAAACGGCACCGTGTTATACACACCGGCACCAATACACTATGGAAACGGAAAACAGATCGTAACTACACAAGGAAAATATAGGCATAATACATATACACAGGGCCCTCACACTTGGTATGCTCAATTTTAAATGCAGTTTAGAGCCTAAACAGCTGACGGTGTGACTATCAATGGTGTAGTGAATATAACTGGAATGGACAAGAAACCAAAATCAAGAGGCAGAAATAACCGAGGATTAGGAATAGATACCAAGAGAAAAGGCCATTGAGGGATTTAAAAACAAGAATGAGTTTTTAAATTGTTGCCGAACCTGGAGCCATTGTTGCTTAGCAAGTGGAAGCCGCCATTGTCACAGAGGGTCACCACACCTCAGGCAAGGGACAAGGTTGAGAAGGCAGTGGACAAGGTTGAGAAAGCGGGGTCTACATGGATAACCTCAGCCGGTACAGGAATTGAACTCGCGCTGTCACTCCGCATCATAAACCAACCGATCGGCCAACTGAGCTAACTGACCTCCCTGGTCAACAAACACAGGGGCAATGGGTGAACAGGACTTGGCATAGGTTAAGACACAGACAGCAAGGTTTTGGATTAGCGCAAGTGTACAGAGCGCTCAAGGCGAGAGGCTCGCCAGAAGAACGTTGGAATAGTCAAGTCTGGAGATGACAAAGGCATAGATGAGGGTTTCAGCAGCAAAAAGCAAGGGCAAGACCAAAGAAGGGCGATGTTATGCAGTCAGACGAAGGCAGTCTTGGTGATGGAGCAAATATATGGTCAGAAACTCATCTTGGCATCATTTAGGTTGCCACGGGTTGCAAGCAGTCGGGTTCAGCCTAAGACAGGGAGAGGGATGGATTCAGTCTGTAAGGAACAGGGAATGAAGACTTTAGCTCTCCTTTTTTCGTAAAGGATAAACTGTTGCTCCCTTTGAAATTTGGTATTCTTGCATCTCCCCTGATGAGTGAAAGACAAAAAGCTTCAACAACATGTCCCTTTTCCAACCCTGAGCTGTTTTGGAAGAGGAGAGAAGGACCCTACAGTGCTTTACGTGATCAAACAAGCTCTGACAATGAAAGGCCATCTTAGTACCATCTTCAAGAGGGAAACACTCTCACAGCATCATCCAATTTTACCACTGCCAATGATTCAGTCCCAATGTCCTCTCCCCTTCCAGCCCGCGTAACAAACAGATAAAATACTGCAATGTACATTTTAAATCCAAATTTACAGAGGCGGCCTTTACTTTTAATGCAACTGTCCATTCATAAATCTGCAAGGTGCTCATAATATCAGGCACGAATGGACATCAGAAAGTGCTGATCTTTTGGCAATAGCAAAAGCTTCTAATGGCGCACGGAAGCCAGTCAGCAAATAGAGTGGCTTAACATCGAGCAGAGTACTTGTGACTCTTTTTAACTTTCGACCCTGCCCACACAGCAAATAGCTGCGACAGTGGTCAGTCTGCACCCAAAAATTCTGACCCGCCTTTTTACTCGACTGGTCAATTCACTTTGGAGTATGCCAGCATTTTCAGACTCACATTTCATGTGATGCTCTTTAAATCAAAATCTGGGTTTTAGGCCTTTATTGCACCCCCACCCATGACTTTTAATGTTTATCATTAGGAGGCCAATTAAAACAGTTCATGACAAGGGAATCATAATTGAAAAATGAATGCCAGACTTTGCAAAAATAGTTTAAATGGATTTAATTTAATTCAGGCCCCTGTTTAAAAAGAAATGACAAGTTGACCAGAATTTTGTCCGCTGGCGCCTGACGTTCCCGCCCGCCGGCTTCTGATTGGTGCTCCCCTCCGCGGGGCGTTTCCCCCATTGGTCCCGTCCCCTGTCAATCACCGCTACCCTGCCAGGCGGTGCTGACGGCGCGGAGGCCGAATCCTTCGCATTTTTCCCCCCCTAAAAAATTTTTTAAAAACTTATGAACCCGGCGATAAGCGACCCGCCGCGATTTGGGCCGGCCCAGAAGCCAGGACGCGCGGCTCAACCGTCCGCCTCTTTACCTCTGCCGCTCCGACCTCCGTGGGAGGATGAACAAGATGGTGGCCGCGCCCCAACAATCACCGCCGGGTCACGTCCTGCATCATGACGTCGACGGACGCCGGAAAGGGGCGGGGTCAGGCGCGGCTGTCCATCAATCAAAGGGAGGTCCCTTCCGGGAGGAGAGGAGGAGGAGGGCCTGCTTCCACTGGGAAGGGGCCTGGTGCAGCCCACCCATTCCCCCATGGAGGTGGTGTGGGGCTTGGGGGAGAGCGGCTGTCCAAGGGTGTGCAGCTTAGGTAGTGTCATGGGGATATGGCGGGCGAGTTGGCCTAGGTAGAGTGATTTGAAGATCGGTGCAACGTAGATGGGCCGAATGGACACCTTCTGCAGGGATTCTATGAAACCCAAATCAGATGGGGCGGCATGGTAGCACAGTGGTTAGCACTGTTGCTTCACAGCTCCAGGGTCCCAGGTTCGATTCCGGCTTGGGTCACTGTCTGTGCGGAGTCTGCACGTCCTCCCCGTGCCTGCGTGGGTTTCCTCCGGGTGCTCCGGTTTCCTCCCACAGTCCAAAGATGTGCAGGTTAGGTGGATTGGCTCTGCAAAATTGCCCTTAGTATCCAAAAAAGGTGAGGTGGGGTTAGGGTAGAGGTGTGGGTGTAGGGTGGAGGAATAGGCTTAGGTAGGGTGCTCTTTCCAAGGGCTGATGCAGACTGGATCAGCTGAATGGCCTCCTTCTGCACTGTAAACTCTATGATTCAAAAGAAGATACTTGTAAGTCGATCCTGAGAACACCTATTGAAAAACTGTGGGAAGCTAGGTCTCCATGATGATTGATATGTTGGCTGCCCATGGCCGTATTTTGTTCTCACTGGAACGAAGGAGGTTGAGGGGCGACCTGATAGAGGTATACAAAATTATGAGGGGCATAGACAGAGTGGATAGTCAGAGGCTTTTCCCCAGGGTAGAGGGGTCAATTACTAGGGGGCATAGGTTTAAGGTGAGAGGGGCAAAGTTTAGAGTAGATGTACGAGGCAAGTTTTTTACGCAGAGGGTAGTGGGTGCCTGGAACTCACTACCGGAGGAGGTAGTGGAAGCAGGGACGATAGGGACATTTAAGGGGCATCTTGACAAATATATGAATAGGATGGGAATAGAAGGATACGGACCCAGGAAGTGTAGAAGATTGTAGTTTAGTCGGGCAGTATGGTCGGCACGGGCTTGGAGGGCCGAAGGGCCTGTTCCTGTGCTGTACATTTCTTTGTTCTTTGTTCTTTGTATCCCTGATGGACGGGCAGTGGAAGCGGGGGGGGGGGGGGGGGGAGAACTTTGGGTTGCTGACCCTCCAGCATTGGCCTGGAGTCTCCAGGAGTTGAAGATCAATCTCCAGGACACTGCAGTGTGTGCGACCCTGGAGAGAAGCCATCAGGATATTTTAAAAAAAATTTAGAGTACCCAATTATTTTTTCCAATTAAGGGGCTAAATTGCATGGCCAGTCTGCCTAACCTGCACATCTTTGGATTGTGGGAGTGAAGCCCACGCAGACACGGGGAGAACGTGCAAACTCCACACGGACAGTGACCCAGGGCCGGGATTCGAGCCCGAGTCCTCAGCGCTGTAGGCAGCAGCGCTAACCACTGTGCTGCCCACGGCCATCAGGATATTAAGATGGATATTTTTTTTGTTCATTTTCTTTTGACATTTCTCCTTATCAGATATAAAAATACTGATAATTGCAGTACAAATGCTGTTTGGTTGACAGTCGATCATCATCCAATTGGGTAATGAGTTTTGCTTTCCAGTTGGCATAGGAAGGCCACGGGTCACAAGGATGGATGTGTCGGCCGACTATTGGCTGGAGAGTGGGGGGGGGTGTGAGTCATGTGGCAACTTTAGGCTGCGGCCATCCCATGGGGACCCACTGTGGCTCTACCTGCCTGTCCCTCTCCCACAGTCCTGTTGTCGCCCTGGAGGAGGAGCATGCAGTGATTCCGTTGACAGCTCGTTTACTTGTAACTCAGACGTGTTTGTGTTCGGCTGACCGGATTTTCAAATGTCAAATCCGAGAGTCATGGGAAGGTGGGCTCCGTGATGCAATCAATACATGTTGGTTGGATAATGGCAGGAATCTGTGGGGCAGGGGGGGGGGGAGTTGATGGTTGGCGACCATGTGATGACACCTCCCAGAACATGCCCGGCCAGAGTAGGCAACGTGGATAGTTTTAAAGATGTCACCAGCAATGGGGAAAAGGTAGTGACAACTCCCTTGGAGGCGTTGAGGAGGATGGGCACAGGATAGAGGTTGGCTGCACGCAGTACAACAGGATGTGATGCGTGTTTACGTGAATGAAGACTAAATTTCACACAGTTTTGCCCTCACACCTCACCCTCAGCCTGCCCCAGACCCTATATTTGACAAAAAAAGAAAAGGTGAAAATCAGGATATTTGAACTATTTTTAGGAGATTGTCAGGACAACGGGATACTTTTAAAAAAATTTAGATTACCCAGTTATATATATATATATATATTTTTTTCCAATTAAGGGGCAATTTAACGTGGCCAATCCACCTAGCCCTGCACATCTTTGGGTTGTGGGGGTGAAACCCATGAAAACACGGGGAGAATGTGCAAACTCCACACAGACAGTGACCCAGAGCCGGGATCGAACCTGGGACCTCGGCGCCGTGAGGCAGCAACGCTAACCACTGCACCACCGTGCTGCCCTAGGGGCGGGAAATCTCAACCGCTGAAAATAAGGTCAGCCAGTAAGGCAAGTATCGACCGGGGAGTGTATGTACCGTTTTTGTAAATAAAACTTTGTTCTTACTTTACCCGGTGTGGACTGCCCCTGTCTCAATGAGATCAGCCACTATCTTTTGAGTGGCGGAGCAGGCTCGAGGGGCCGAGTCCGTATGACCACATCTGGAATATTGTGCGTGGTTTTGGTCCACTCAAAATGGAACTCCAAAATTACTGGGGATTTTATAAATTTAGAGTACCCAATTCTTTCATTTCCAATTAAGGGGCAATTTATTGAGGCCAATCCACCAATGCTGCACATCCATGAAACCCACGCAGACACGGGGAGAATGTGCAAACTCCACACAGACAGTGACCCAGAGCCGGGATTCGACTACACCACAGTGCCGCCCAAACATTACTGGGTTTTTACTGGGATTTGATCATCCCGAACTTAAGCAAAATCATTTCACACAGTCAGTGGTTGGGGTCAGGAACGCACTGCCAGTGTGGGGGAGGCAAGTTCAATCGAGGCATTTGAGAGGGCATTGCATGAATACTTGAATCAAAACAATGTGCAGGGCAGCACGGTGGTTAGCATTTGCCTAGCATTCCCCTCATAGAACATACAGTGCAGAAGGAGGCCATTCGGCCCATTGAGTCTGCACTGACCCACTTAAGCCCTCACTTCCACCCTATCCCCGTAACTCAATAACCCCTCCTAACCTTTATGGACACTAAGGGCAATTTAGCATGGCCAATCCACCTAACCTGCACGTCTTTGGACTGTGGGAGGAAACCGGAGCACCCGGAGGAAACCCACGCACACACGGGGAGAACGTGCAGACTCCGCTCAGACAGTGACCCAGCGGGGAATCAAACCTGGGACCCTGGCGCTGTGAAGACACAGTACTAGCCACTTGTGCTACCGTGCTGCCCTTAGCCATTGCTGCCTCACGTGCCGAGGTCCCAGGTTCGATCCCGGCTCTGGGTAACTGTCTGTGTGGAGTTTGCACATTCTCCCCGTGATTGTGTGGGTTTCGTCCCCAGATCCCAAAGATGTGCAGGGTAGGTGGATTGGCCACGCGAAATTGCCCCTTAATTGGAAAAAATGAATTGGGTACTCAAAATTTATATTCATTAAAGAAACAATGTGCAGGGGTACGGAGAAAAGGCGGGAATGGCACTAAGTCACCATGCTCGTTTGGAGAGTTGGTGCAGATACGATGGGCCGAATAGCCTCCTTCTGCACCGTGACAATTCCGTGATTCTGTGACATGCCCAGCACAAGGTATCACTCCATTCGTAACAGGAGAGCTCTCCAGTATTTTGAGCCTTAAAAGTGGGATTACTTAAAACTCATTGGAACCAGAGAGCACAGCAAGATCTAAGTACAGATGGGGGTGAAGGCAGATGCTCATGCCTTGCCTCGTTAATGGCCCAAAGTAGAGTTCTGTTTGGGTGGAGGACTCCAGTTCCACCCAGTACCTCATCCTGGTTGAGTGACCTTATGGATTTTGTGCACTTAGAAAAGGTCAAATATATCATGAGGGGTCGGCGGAAGGGTTCTACTCGGGATGGCAGCCTTTATTTCCTTTTTTCGGGAGCTGGTCATCGGCTGATGAGTCCGATCCCAGAGCCACATCTTCGTCCTCACGCTTGGCAGGTGATGCAGAGTGGTGGAATCGATGCTTCGACTCTAGTTTGCTGGTTTTCCTTTCTCAGGCTCTTTTTCCAGGCCTCCTCTTGTTGGATCTTCTCAAAGAATTGTGTCCCTTCAATCTCCAAGTAGGTCTCTTCTGAGCAAGGGTCTCCCAGGCGTTGACGTCTGTGTTGCATTTCTTGAGGTAGGTCTTCACAATGTCTTTGAAGCACTTCTTTTGTCCTCTTGTTCGGGAGCCTTCCTTGAGCTGAGCGAAGAAGATTTGCTTTGGCAGTCGGGACTCTGACATCCTAAGCACATGGCCAGGCCAGCGAAGTTGGTTTTGGATGATCATGCCCTCGATGCTCTTGGCTCCTTCAAGGACATTGATGTTAGTCTGCTTGTCCTCCCAGCTGCTGCAGATAATCTGTCACAAACAACATTGTTGGTGTCTCTTCAGGTCCTTGAGGTGGCGTCTATGTAGTCCATGTTTTTGAGCCGTATAGAAGTGTTGGGAGGATGACTACCTTGTACACAAGGATCTCGGTATCAGCACGGATGTCGCAGTCACCAAAGACTCTCATCCTTAGGTAACCGAAGGCGGACTCGAGGATTGGATACGATGTTGGATCTCCGCATCGCTGTCCGCCTAGTGGAGAAGTGACTCCCAGGTAGGGGAAATGTTCGATGAGGCCTTGGATGGTGTAGTCTTTCTTGTTGAACCAGCCTTGGTGGTTCCTGGCCTTGTAGTCAATGGTTTCTTCACAGCTTGAGATGATGGCTGATGGCTCATTTCAGCTATTTCCAGTTTTCTCCACTCCATTAGAATTAACCCTTTGGAGATTTTGGTGAAGACATTGTTGGAAATTCACCAGTAGGCTTGGCTCTTGAAGCTGCTCAACGTTAATGTTTTTTCTGAGCTGTTTCTTTATCTTCCATTGCTTGACATGGAGTTTAATGGACAGAAAGGAGTGTAGGAGCTGGTGGCCTGTCCAGCAGTCATCTTCACTGGTCGTCTATTTGGCCGATGACAAGGTTTTGAATGTGGATGTCTCCAGGAAGTCTCGAACTTGTCTATCTGGTGGTGACAATCATAGAATTTACAGTGCAGAAGGAAGCCATTCGGCCCATTGAGTCTGCACCGGCTCTTGGAAAGAGCACCCTACCCAAGGTCAACACCTCCACCCTAACCCCATAACCCAGTAACCCCACCCAACACTAAGGGCAATTTTGGACACGAAGGACAATTTATCATGGCCAATCCACCTAACCTGCACGTCTTTGGATTGTGGGAGGAAACCGGAGCACCCGGAGGAAACCCACGCACACACGGGGAGGATGTGCAGACTCCGCACAGACAGTGACCCAAGCCGGAATCGAACCTGGGACCCTGGAGCTGTGAAGCAATTGTGCTATCCACAATGCTACGGTGCTGCCCTGCTGGTGGTCTACACATTTGGTGAGCAGGAGAACCCTGTTGGAGTTGCAATTCCCAATGCCTTCCTTTCCGATGGTTCCTTTCCAGAGTTGGGAGTCTTTTCCAACCCTGGCGTTCATGTCCCCAAGCGGGATGCTCTTATCTTCCTTAGGAGTGTTGGAGAGTATGGTGTCCTGGGTGGAGCAGAAACCTTCTTTGGACTCATCATTGACATCAAGGGTTGGATCGTAGGCACTCACAACCGTGGCCTGCTGGTTCTTGGCATGTTGTAGATGGAGGATCGTGAGATGCTCGTTGATTTCCTTATCCCCAGAAGGGAAAAATGGCAACCTGGCACCCTGGTAATGTCCCATACAACCTGACCATGCCCCTGCCAATGACACCCTGGCCATGTCAGGCTGGCACCCAGGTGGCGGTGCCACGGTGACAGGCTGACAATGTCGAGGTGCCAAGGTGGCACCAGCAGTGCCAGGGTGCCACGCTGCCCAGAGGGCAACCACCTGGGGCCCTTTGATCCCCTGGGAGGAACCCCTCCCACCAAGTGCCGTTCCATCTGGTGCCCGTTTGTGGGGAACAGCACTGAACGGTCCTCGCCTGAGGTCTCCAAGCTACAAAGCAGATTTTACAAATTGCAACTGGCTCCGGAGTGAGATTTACTGCTCTGTCTGTTTTCCAGCTCGAGAAACTAGGTCAAATCTGCCACAACACACAGAGGAACCGTTCTTGCCATCTCATAATTCAGGTCCCAGAAGTGAAAGGGCAGCGTGCTGAGCAACAACTTGCCTTTATATAGCACCTTTTAACATAGCAAAACATCCCAAGGCACTTCACGAAAGCAAGACAATCATCAAGACAAACTCTGAGACCGAACCACATACGGTAACATTAGATGGGGCAGCCAAAAGCTTGATCAGGTTTTAAGAGTCTTAAAGGGAGGCGAGAGAGAGAGGTGGAGAAGAAATGTCCATGATGTCGCACAGACTCGTCAATTACAGTTTACAATATTACTTCCGAAGTGCTTTCTTAGTTGCACTTTCTATTGGTGAGTTTAGTGCTCAAAGGGTTAAAGGTTGTTGGTTTGAATTGGCGGAAAGCCAAGATCATGTAATGTTTGAAATAAAGTTTTGGGGATAGCAAAGAATAAATAAAGCTCAAACGATTGCCCGTTTATGACATGCGCACATGCTAGATTCTCGTATTATTTCCTGAAAGCAACGCACCAACTACACTCCAACATCCTGGCTCCATGATTATTCCCTAGGATAACCAGGCTATTTGGTCATGGAGCCTCACAGCTGAGCTCAAGGTAAGCTGTGAGGAGGACACAAAGAGGCTGCAAACAGATATAGACAGGTTAAGTGGGTGGACAACAAGGTGTTAGATGGAGTATGATGTGGGGAAGTGTAAAGTTATTTGGCCATAAGAAGCGAAAAGCAAGATTCTTTAAAAAAATGTGTAAACTTTGTAAATGTTCATGTTCAGGGCAGCATGGTGGCGCAGTGGGTTAGCACTGCAGCCTCACGGCGCCGAGGTCCCAGATCTGATACCGGCTCTGGGTCACTGACCGTGTGGAGTTTGCACATTCTCCCCGTGTTTGCGTGGGTTTCACCCCCACAACCCAGAAATGTGCAGGGCAGGCGAATTGGCCACGCTAAATTGCCCCTAATTGGAAAAATGAATTGGGTACTCTAAATTTTTTTTTTTTAAATTTAATGTTCATGTTCAAAGAGATTTGGGTGTACTCGTAGCCAAAGAACACAGCAAGATAGCACGCAGGTACAACAAGCAAGAGGCAGGTTGGCATTTATCGCAAGAGTACAACCATACAGGGATTTGGTCAGATTTCACCTGGAGGCCGGGATTCTCCGGTCCTGATGAAAGTGAATGGAGTCTTGGCAGGGGCCCCAAATTCTCCGTTCTCACTTGCAGTGGGGCTCCAGCAGACGAGGACGGAGAATCCAGGCTGAAGTTTTGGCCTCCATATCTAAGAAATGACCTACTTGCCCTGGAGGTAGCACAGTGAAGGTTCGCAGATTGGTTCGTGGAATACGAGCATTGCCCTTCTACTCAGAGGCTGAGTAAATTAGGCCTGCACTCTGGAGTTTAGAGGAATGAGAAGGGATCTCGTCGAAACAAACATACAGGATTCTGAAGGGGCTTGACTCAATGGGCCGAATGCATTGAAAATTCTATCTATGTAACGACATTGAGATTGTTTCCCCTGCCTGGTGGATCTAGAAAATGGGAGCACAGCCTCAAGTTAAAGGGGTTGCTAATTTCAGAATGTAATATGGTCCACTCATGCTCCTATGGGCAGCACGGTAGCATAGTGGTTAGCACAATTGCTTCACAGCTCCAGGGTCCCAGGTTCGATTCCCGGCTGGGTCACTGTCTGTGCGGAGTCTGCACGTTCTCCCCGTGTCTGCGTGGGTTTACTCCGGGTGCTCCGGTTTCCTCCCACAGTCCAAAGATGTGCAGGTTAGGTGTATTGGCCATGCTAAATTGCCCATAGTGTCCAAAATTGCCCTTAGGGTTGGTTCAGTGGGGTTACTGGGTTATGGGGATAGGGTGGTGTGGGCTTGGGTAGGGTGCTCTTTCCAAGAGCCGGTGCAGACTCGATGGGCCGAATGGCCTCCTTCTGCACTGTAAATTCTATGATTCTATTCTTAAAACTACATTTCTGAACATTATTTTGCACAGAGAACCTTGGTTGACTTCCCCTGCCTAACAAAGTACGTGAAAGCCAATTGCAGCGTTCCCAGTTGCTGATCCGCTATGAGTGACAGGCAGCAAGCTGCTTTATGTAGCTAAATGCACTAAGCGTTGGGACGTACAGATGAAGCAATGGCTTTCTAGACAGTTTTAATTGCTCAAAATCTTTAAAGCACGCGTCAAGCTACTAATGAGAATGGAGAAGCTAAGACTTCTTAAAGAAGTAAAGGTTGAAAGGAGGTTTGATATTTTGGTAGAGGGTATATTGAAAATCATGCGGGGTCTGGACAGAGTAGATGGGGAGAAACTTTCCACTGGTGGAAGGATCAAGAACCTTATTGCACAGATTTAAGGTAATTGGCTAACAAACCCATAGCGCTATGAGGAAAACCTTTCCTACGCAGCGAGACGTTAGGATCTGTAATGTACTGCCTGAGAATGTGGTGGAAGTTAATCAAGATATTCAAAAGGGAGGGCAGCATGGTGGCGCAGTGGGTAGCACTGCAGCCTCACGGCACTGAGGTCCCAGGTTCGATCCCGGCTCTGGGTCACTGTCCGTGTGGAGTTTGCACATTCTCCCCGTGTTTGCGTGGGTTCCGCCCCCACAACCCAAAGATGTGCAGGGTAGGTGGATTGGCCACGCTGAATTGCCCCTTAATTGGAAACATGAATTGGGTACTCTAAATTTATTTTTAAAAAGATATCCAAATTAGATCATTAACTGAAAAGAAAATAATGCAGGGTTATGGAAGAAAGGCAGGAGAATAGTACTTGGGCTAGCATGGTCACAATGGGCCTAATGGCCTCCTTCAGTGCTGTAACAGTTCGATGATGGTTCTCTGAGTATGCTGCTGTGATTCTCAAAATACCACAATTACAAGAGTATAGTTTAGTCAGTTAATTTCCAATGGCAAGCTATCGTGCCCGTACAGTTATACTTGTAGATTTACGGAAAATGGACACTTTTGAAAAACAAAATGGAGAATGAACTCTGCTGTGAAGCAAGATGGCGTGGAGAGGTCAGGTGATCTCCTTTCTTGACTGCCAATATACATGGAACCACACTCGTGTTGGGTGCTCTGTTACACAGATGAACCAACACGGTTGCGGATGGTACAACTCAGTTTTATTACTAACAATATTTACAATGGTAAACTGGTTACTGTGGTTCGTTCATTACCCTTGAATCTGTGGACCTATCCCAAACACTATCCTGGAGAGGCACTCAGCACATGGTGAATGTCTGAGTGGCGCGCTGTGAGCTCTGTGCCCTGAGCTGTCTCCTGCTGGAATTCACAGGAAGTGTCGTGTTCCCCGTTTTATAGTGTGTATACTCTTGCCTGTGATTGGCTGTGGTGTTGTGTGTGTATTGATTGGTCCGTTGATCTGTCCATCAGTATGTATGTATGTTTGCACCATGATGTTTACCTGAATATCATGACACACACAAGGCTGTAAATTAGACTGTTTGTCTGGACAAATGAAAATTACCTTTTGGAATATTCCATTGAGAATGTATTAAAATGCTACAGATCTTTCCTGTGGATTTATTGTCCAAATACCTGCAAGAGCCAGCTCACAATTTCTCTGCAGACATATTGGTTGCGGAATGGAATTCCACAGAATGGGTGAAAGGAGAAACCCATTCCATCACAAGTGGCTGAATTCCAAATACTATTGCGTGTCAACGCTCAGGTCATCAGGGATTACCTGAGTGGACAACCCAAAAATAGATACAATGGTCAGCTGACAGAAAGCACGTTGTGATAAGGAACATTTATTAACAGGTATTTGGGAGCAGCCTGAGGGAATCAGTCTGAGAAGCCAGAGAGAGACAAGCAAAAGCAGGACCCTTCCTCAAATCCACCAGCAGACTGAGAGTTGGGGCGAGCCTTTCGTTACCGATTTGAAGAACCAAACTAGATTTTCACTCCAGGGGTTCGATTAGCATCTCGATTGAAGCCCAAAACCTGCTTCTGCAAGCGGTAAGCCATTCTGAGATTGCTTACAATCTCTGTCATGATATTCAGGTAAACATCATGGTACAAACATATATACACACTGATGGACAGATCAACGGACCAATCAACACACACAACACCACAGCCAATCACAGGCAAGAGCATACACAGTACAAAACAGGGAACACGACACTTCCGGCTCATTCCAGCAGGAGACAGCTCAGGGCACAGAGCTCACAGCAAGCCACTCAGACATCCACCATGTGCTGAGTGCTTCTCCAAGATAATGTTAGGAATAGGTCCACAGATTCAAGGGTTATGATCGAACCTCAGTAACCAGTTTACCATTGTAAATATATGTTAGTAATAAAACTGAGTTGTACCATTCGCAACCGTGTTGGTTTGTCTGTGTAGCAGAGTACCCAACACATCAATCTCCATTTCTTATCTGACTCAAAAAGGAATAATCAGGCCTGCAATGTTTCAAGCTTCCACCTCCAGCGACTCGGTGAACGTTTGGACTTTGTAAAAAATTTAAGAGCATGCTTCATCCTTTGTAATCATCGTTTCTTGCGCATATGTGTCTGTGTGTGTATGTAAATGGGTGCTATTGCGAATACATTTCAGGTGTTGAGAAATAAACAGTCATCCTCCTTTTTAAAGACAAGAAAACCTGTCTTTTCTCTGTTCTTGAAAGTTACAGCACTCGGGGGATTGCAACACTTTTCCTTTAAAACGCATATATCTGCAGTCAGTGGAGAGGTGGAAGAACAGGGAACCATCATATCGCTCCCAAGGGGCAGCACGGTGGCGCAGTGGTTAGCATTTCTGCCTCATGGCGCCAAGGTCCCAGGTTCGATACCGGCTCTGGAGTTTGCACATTCTCCCCGTGTTTGTGTGGGTTTCGCCCCCACAACCCAAAGATGTGCAGGCTAGGTGAATTGGCCACGCTAAATTGCCCCTTCATTGGAAAAAATTAATTGGGTACTCTAAATTTATGAAAGAAATATATCATCACTCCCCTGTCCATAACGAAGTTCACATCTCCAAGGATAAGTTATGGGTTATGGGGATAGGGTGTAGGTGTGGGCTTGCGTAGGGTGCTCTTTCCAAGAGCCAGTGTAGACTCGATGGGCCGAATGGCCCCCTTCTGCACTGTAAATTCTATTCTATGAAGTCAGTAATTTTTAAGATGACAGATTGATGAGACCACATTTGGAGTACTGATTTAGATTTAGGTTTATTCTCACGTGTACAGCGAAAAGAATTGTTCTGCGAACAGTCCAGACAGATCGTTCCACACATGAAAACATAGAACATACGATAAATACATAAGGATACATAATGAAAATACAAAATCATAGACAGCGGGTGAAATATGCGGTATATAGCGCTACAACTGTAGAGAAGATGCGTAGAAAGATCAGTTCAGTCCATAAGATCAGTTCAGACCCTCAGAGGGTCATTCAGGAGTCTGGTAACATCATGGAAGCAGCTGTTTTTGAATCTATTGGTGCGTGTTCTCAAACTTTTGTATCTTCTGCCCGATGGAAGAGGTTGGAAGAGAGGGGTCTTTGATTATGCTGTCCTCTTTCCCAAGGCAGCGGGAGGTGTAGACAGAGTCAATGGATGGGAGGTGGGCTCGCGTGATGGACTGGGCTGTGTTCACGACTCTCTGTAGTTTCTTACAGTCTTGGGCTGAGCAGTTGCCATACCATGCTGTGATGCAGCCAGATAGACTGCTTTCTATGGTGCATCTGTAAGGGTCAAAGTGGACATACCAAATTTCCTGAGGAAGTATAGGTGCTGTTGTGCTTTCCTGGTCATAGCATTGGTGTGGGTGGACCGGGACAGATTGCTGGTGATGTTTAGACCTGGGAATTTGAAGCTGTCAACTATCTCCACCTCGGCACCATTGATGCAAACAGGGGTGTGTATGATACTTCACTTCCTGGTGTCAATGACCTGCTCCTTAGTTTTCCTGACATTGAGGGAGAGATTGTTGTTGCACCACACCACTAGGTTCCCTATCTCCCTCCTGTGCTCTGACTCATCGTTGTTTGAATCATGTCATCTAAGGTCATGTCATCAGCAAACTTGTAGATGGAGTTGGAGCCACATTTTGCCACACAGTTGTGTGTATAGGGAGTATAATAGAGGGCTAAACACACAGCCTTGCGGGGCCCTGGTATTGAGGACTATCGTGGAGCAGGTGTCGTTGATGGATTACTTTGAATCACATTGATGGTGCCAGGTAGAATTTTATTGTGAACCACCTTCCAAACCCATGACCTCTACCATCTAGAAGGACAAGGGAAGCAAATGCATGGGAAAACCACCACCTGGAAGTTCCTTTCCAAGCCAAACACCATCCTGACTTGGAAATATATCGGCTGTTCCTTCACTGTTGCTGAGTCCTATAACTCCCTCCCTAACAGCACTGTGGTGTATTATATACAGGCTGTTTCAAAACTTGTTCCAGCCAGTGGTGAACTTCTAAATATGGCAGCCAATTTGTGCAAGATCCAATAGACATCAATATAGTATTACACCACCCAGACTGCAGCGGCTTAAGAAGGCGGCTCACCACCATCTTCTCAAGGGCAGCTATGGATGGACAACAAATGCTGGCCTTGCCAATGATGCCTACAACCCATGAAATAATAAAATATAAATAAATTGTCTATCGGATTCTGTGAAGCGCGATGGTGCTTGTGAAACATTTTCAGATTATTGCCCTGAAATTAAAAATTCCCCGCAGCAAAATTAAGGAATCTTTCTGCTTTCAACTGGGGTTGTGTGTGGGCTGTATAACAAAGATAAATTACAGCTGGTTGCAGCTCTAATGATTTGAACACCACACAGGCACAAGATTAAAGTATATTCCCTGAGTGCTGTAACTTGCAAGAACGGAAACGACGGGTTTGCGTATAAGTATAAAGAGAAAGGAGGATGAATGTTAATTTCTCAGCACCTGTAATGTGTCCGCAATAGCACCCATTCACATACGTACTCAGACACACACACGAAAAAGATGATTACAAAGGATGTAACATGCACTTCGGTTTTTACAAAGTCCAAAAGTTCTTTGAGTGTCTTGAGATGGAAGATTCAAACATTACAGGCTTGGTGATTCCCTTTTGGTTTGATGAACAAATGGAGGTTGGAAGTTTTGTGCGATCTCGCAGTAGCTGAACTGCAGTTCTTTTCCCTTATGTTAAAGATGACAAATATAGCCGGTGACAGCATTTTTCAATGCATTAACTGAGGGGGGAGTGGGAGTGTTGCATTATCAGGTTGAATTGAAGCCCCGTCTGAGCTCTCAGGTGGGTGTCAAAGACCCCCTTGACATAACTTGAAGAGCATGAAATTCCCCTGTCCTTAGCACTAAAAATCGGATTAACTGTTCAAGCAGCTCATTGATGTCTGTTGGATCTTGCACAAATTGGCTGCCATATTTAGAAGTTCACCACTGGCTGGAACAAGTTTTGAAACAGCCTGTATATAATATGTTTCCCTTCATAACATTCCCAGCTGAAAATGTGCTCTATATACAAAAGTATCTCATTACGTAAAACCTAAATATGATCTCTTATCTTCATCCGAAGCAACAACCTCAGGAAATCCGAATTATTTAATTCCATTCTCTTATTTTCTTTAAACGATGAACATATGACTTACAAGGAAGAGGACATTCAGCCCCTTGAGCCGATTCCACCACCCAATAAGATCATAGCTGGTCTGATTGTGGCCTCAACTCCACATTCCACCTACCCCCGATTATCTTGGACCCCCTTGTTAGTGAAGACTCTATCTATCTCTGCCTTATAATTATTCAATGATCCTGCCTCTGACAAATGTTGAATTCTTTACCCGTCAGTCTGGCCTCAATAAAACTCGAGATTGATTTGTAGGCATAGTATTATTTATTTTTAACCAATTTGCAAGTCTGACTCGCTTCTCAGGGACACAGAACACAGAACCAGTCTCCTAGACCCCGGGAAACGAATGAAGAAGGAGACAAAGGGATCTCTGCAAATACATTCAAATGGCATCAAGTTTCACATAGATTCCCATAGGTCATCCTATACCCCTCCTGACCTGGCCATACATCCTAATTGGCTCACTTCTCATTCCTTAACCCTGGGCCTCTTGTTACCCAGCATCCTTTCCCCATCCTCTACCAAACACCCCTCCCCTTCCTTGCCATGCTTTCTGAAATCCTTTGTGCTTTGTCTTTTGTGAACTCACTAGAATTAAACTGGCCTACATCTACATTACTGTAACTAATATTTAAACTAACTATTTTATATCACATTCGTCACCTCCTCTGCTCTCCAGGGAAGAGAGTTCAAAAAATCCACAACCCTCGGACAGAAGAAAATTCTTCTCCTCCCCCCAGCCATATTTTTTAACTGTGTCCCCAGGTTTAATTCTCTCCCTGCCAAGTCCCCTGTATGTTTCAATAAAATCACCTCTCAATCTTCTAAACGCCAACAAATACAGCCCAGCCTGTCCAAACTTTCCTCAGAAGATAACCCCATCCGATCATAGAGTATTGAATCTTCACCAACCCTTCGAATGCCCACTCACCCGCCCTATCCCCATGACCCCATAGCCTACCCTGCACATCCCTGGACACCCAAGGGGCAATTTAGCGTGCCCAATCCACCTAACCTGCACATCTTTGGACTGTGGGAGGAAACCGGAGCACCCGGAGGAAACCCACGCAGACACGGGGAGAACGTGCAGACTCCGCACAGACAGTGAGCCAAGGCATGAATTGAACCTGGGTCCCTGGTGCTGTGAAGCAGCAGTGCTAACCACTGTGCCGCCCTATCTGACAACTGTATCAGTTGAGTGAGTTCTCTCTGAACCGCTTCTAACCCATTTATATTGTTTCTTAAGTGAGATCAAAACTGGACACCGTACTCCAGATGAGACATGGGATTCTCCGGTCCCCCAGCCGTGTATTCCTTGGCGCCGCACTGTTCACCAGCGCTGGGATTCTCCCCTCCCACTGCCTGTCAATGAGATTTCCCTTTGAAACCACCCCACACTGCCAGGAACCCTGAGGGCGGGGTGCGTTACCAGTGGGAAAAGAGAATCCCAACAGCCAGAGAATTCTGGCGGTGGTCTCACCAATTCCCTGTGCAACTGTAGCAAAACATCCTTACCTTAGTTCCACCAACTCCAGCATGATGCCACCACCAAACACATTTTCCCCTCACTCCCTCTGTCAGCAATCCGCAGGGACTGTTCCCTCTGGGATACCCTGGTCTACTCCTCCATCAACACCCACCTCACCCTCTTCCCATGGCACCTTCCCATGTAGCAGGTGCAACACCTAACCCTTCACCTCCTCCCTGCTCACCATCCAAGAGCTTAAACACTCTTCAGGTGAAGCAGCGTTTCACGTGAGCCTCCTTCAACCTGGTCTATTGCATTTGCTGCTCCCAGTGCGATCTACTCTACATTGGAGAGATTAAACGCAGACTGGGTGACCGCTTTGCAGAACACCTTTGGTTCGTTGGCAAGTTGGGCCCAGACCTTCCTGTCGCTGCCATTTCAACTCACCGTCCTGCTCCCACGTCCACATGTCTGTCCTGGTCCTGCTGCAATGTTCAAGTGAAGCCCAGTGTGAACTGGAGGAACAACACCTCATCTTCCGATTAGGCACGTTACAGCCTTCCGGACGTAAACATTGAGTTCAACAACTTCAGACTCTTCCACCTTCACCCCACTTTTATTTCCATCAATTTATTTTCATTTCTTCCATCAATATGTTTTTTCCCTCACCCTTGTCTCCCCTCCTCCCACCCCACAAGGGCCATCAGGGTTGTCGTTTGACAGGGCAGCACGGTGCCGCAGTGGATAGCACTGCCGTCTCACGGCGCCGAGGTCCCAGGTTCGATCCCGGATCTGGGTCACTGTCCGTGTTGAGTTTGCACATTCTCCCCGTGTTTGCGTGGGTTTCGCACCCACAACCCAAAGATGTGCAGGGTAGGTGGACTGGCCACGCTAAATTGCACCTTAATTGGAAAAAATGAATTGGGTACTCTAAATTTATTTTTTAAAAAGGTTGGCCACATACCTTTGTTCTGCCATTAACACATTCTGATCTATTAATGTGCCACTATCAGCACCCGTCTTAGCCTTGATCACCACCATTTACATTCCGTTTGTCTTTTAAACAAAAAATTTAGAGTACCCAATTCATTTTTTCCAATGAAGGGGCAATTTAGCATGGGGCCAATCCACGTAGCCTGCACATCTTTGGGCTATGGGGGCAAAACCCACACAAACACGTGGAGAATTTGCAAACTTCACATGGACAGTGACCCAGGGCCGGCAGCGAACCTGGGACCCCGGCGCCGTGAGGCAGCTGTGCTAACCACTGCGCCACCGTGCCACCCTCCCTTTGTCTTTTGTTGGGGAAGTGTTCAAAATTTGTTCTCATCATCAAACTCAGAGGAGCTGGTACCATAATTTCAGTAAATGATTTGTTGCCCGTTGTCTTTTTATCTGCTAGTATCTCCTTAGCCTCCACCTATCGCTGGTCTCCATGCAGCCCTTACTGCTCCATGACTGCCCCCAGC